>NW_025140906.1:0-1241 GCF_004010195.1 Chiloscyllium plagiosum | reverse complement strand
CTATGTCTTTCTCTGTTTCTCCCTGCCTCTCTGTGACCCTCTGTCTCTCTCTGACTATCAGTGACTCTAACTCTCTCTGACTGTATGGTGGGAGTACTGTCTGTTGCTGAACACAACAACAACTCCTGCCTTAGAAAAGTGCCTAACAGTTTGCTTTAATCACAGGCATCCCTGTGTCAGTCCTAGAGCTGACTGCCCGCTCTGGAAATAAGGTAGTGGAGGGAGACAGCACCTCGTTAAACCACTCTGTTTGACCCCAGTTGAATATCTGTAAGGATGGTGTGAGAAACAAAGCCCACTCACATCAATAATTTCAGTCCGAGACCAAATATCTGAAACAGCAGCGTCGTTTTATTTGTACACCTACAGGTGGGTGTAATGTCTGACGCCTGGGAAGGCATTGACAAATACACACCAAATCCGAATCAACTCTGCAATTTATACATTTTAAATTCCCATATTTTTGTCTCATTCCACTATTTGTCTCTGCTTCACTTACGTCACTCATTTCCTTAAGACTTGTCCCACAACTTCTGTTTATCCTGTCTTGTCCGTGACAAACTCTTATCTCTGACTCCCATAAGGGTGTTTGACGTCAGTCTACCGTAGGTTATTGATTAGGCATATCTTTTCTTCTATCAGCATCTATTTCTATCCAGAGGCCACTTTGACCTCTTTGATTAGGGTTTGTTCCTGTGTCTCCGTGCAAGTGGGGAAACCGATGTCTTCCTGTTTGCCCATACATCCACCATTTTTCTGTAATCACATCTCATGCTAACATATCCTTTCTTTTTGCTGAATATATATTTTCTCATTTCTGTTCTGTATCAGAATTTATAGTTGCAGAAATAACATTAATTCATTTATATCCCACAATTTCCCCTTTTTCTTTTCATTACTATCTGTTATCTTCTGCATTTTTGTCTCTTTTTTTTTAAACATTGTTCCCAAAATTCGCAAGCATCATTTCAGAGATTTCATCCATCTTAGTCTCACTCATCTCCTTATTATTTAGTTGATAAAGTTCCTCTTGTCAAATTTCCCCTCAGGGGCATTCGTTTCATCAAGGCTGTTTCAATCAGCCGCTGGGTGAGCCCTCGTATACAGGGTATGATACAACAGCCAATGGCCACCAATACCCCGACTACTACTATCAGGGAAGTAAGGATAGAAACCACCACCCCCTTTTTCTGCTAAAATCATATCAAGGTTTTCCCATGCCATCCTACTTGTCGCATCAA
>NW_025140905.1:0-1241 GCF_004010195.1 Chiloscyllium plagiosum | reverse complement strand
CCCTCTCAGGTGATGTTGCGATCGAGGAAGCCCTTTAAGTAAAGGACCAGGTATCTAAAGTGTGCGACAATGCTGCGACTTTAAAAAAAAAGATTCATTTCTCTTTTTTTTCATATAAGAGATCTTAAAGGCCAAACTGCCTACTGAAAACGGCTCAATTAAATAACTTACGACACTTTTACGGTTTTTCATAAATAGTAGTAACAACGGCCTATAACTTATCCATAGCTGCTACTCTCTATGAAACCTGACTTGATGCTGTTTCCTCCTGAATTGGAGAACTGTATGCAAGAATGTATGTCTGAATGCTCCATTTTGCCAAGGGGTGCGTTTATGGGATGTTGGTGTATTGGAACAGTTCATTTGTAGAAGGTACTGTATCCATTATTCGGTCATGGTTTCCAATAGTTAAATTATTCTAAATTCCTCTTCATTTTGTATGGATTTTCATTAGAGTGTTTGAGTATGTTGTGTTTTGCTAATGGTGAGTGGTGTGACAAGTAGCATCACATCTGGAACGCCCACTTCACATCTACCTTTAAAATAAGGCAAGTTTGGCATCCAAGCTACCCTCTTAAAATAGGTTGAGGAAGTGTAGTTGGTCCATAGCACACTGGGGACTCCTGCCTGATTTTAAATCGATAATACCAAATTGTGTTCAGAATTACAATCCCTAAAGTGTGCAACAGGCCATTCGACTCAACAAGTCCACATCGAACCTCCGAGGAGTAACCTACCCAGACACATGCCTCTACCCTATTATTAAACATTTACCCTAACAAAGGCTCCTAACCCACACATCCCTGAAAACTACAAACAATTTAGAACGGCCAATTCACCTGACATGCATATCTTTGGATTGTGGGAATAAATCAGAGAATCCATAATAAGCTCATGCAGACACTGGAGAGTATGCAACGGGAGGCTATTGGGTTCAAAGGTCGCGTATGGTAGCTGTTAGCGTCTTTTGTTCCAGATGTTGAATTCGGTTGGTTTAAAAAGTGTATTATGTAAAAAGATTCTTTCAGTCACTAAGAGTTCTCTGGGTGTGGAAGAAGTGAAGTTGGGGGTTTTACAAAAGGTAATAATGGCAAAGCTGTAGCAATTGACAGACAATCTGGAGTTGGGGTTGCTTTTGTCTGTGAGAAAATGACAGACAATTACAGCTATAGGTCGGCAATTGTGTTTTGTGGAACCGCCATCAGACACTTTAGAAATGGCTGGAATTCAATTTCAAATGA
>NW_025140904.1:0-1241 GCF_004010195.1 Chiloscyllium plagiosum | reverse complement strand
AACTTTGTACACCATAGTCCAACACCGGCATCTAAAAATTAATGAAATGGGGATGTGGGACGGTAAGTTCAGTTAGTGATCGAAGGAGGGAGAGAAATCTTTGAGAACGGTTGGATTTGAATTCTGACATATGAAACACAGAGATGTGAGCAAGCAGAATTTGAAGGGAAAAGATCATCACCTTGGAGAGAATTACCATGTTAAAACAACTGATTCCTTTATGTTTCACAAAAACTGGGGCAGATAGAGCAATTACTGCCGTGACTCGGATTCGAACCGAGGTTGCTGCGGCCACAACGCTACGTACTAACCATTATACGATCACGGCATTTCACAGACGCGAACAGTGACAGCAGGCAATAAGAACAGTATCATAGGAAATGTTAGGCAGCGTACCAAATGCACAATATCAGTGCTTAGCGAAAAGTGGCACATCTGTGGGAACTCAGAATGGGCTGACCGTTTAATATCGGTTCCCCCAGTGGCTGTGGTGATTCCATCATTAATATGCTGTAGGCTGAGATAAATAGATTTCTCCAAAACATCAAAAACTCCGGGGACAGTGCAGGTGTGGCTGAAATGTATGTATAGTAATGCAGTTTAACATCGGCTACTTCACCAGTTTCCCCCCACAAGGCAGTAACCACTGCTGCCACATAGTCCCAATTCCCCGCCCCAGAATCAGAGGAACTGAGTCGCGAGGATCCAACTGTAAGTCGGGATGGGAATGAGGTCGTACAGATACTCGAGGGCTCCAGTGACACAACCGGTGAATGCAGGGCATTTCTATGACGGTTTAGAGGCGCAAGCAATTCCGAGGTTGAGAGTGCTCCTGGTCAAAGGCGGGACAGAAGGGAATTTTTTTCCCGTTTATATCAATCTACAGTGCAGCTTGCTGAGACAGCTGAGTGCCACAACTGGAGCGTGGGCGGCTGGTTTGAAGTGTGAACTTGGTTCACTGTCACCAAATTGCCTGGAATGAATTGCCTTCACCATTTTCATTTCCAATTGTTTAATATCTCCCTGCAGTCTGCGGATTTCTTCCTCATTGTTAATTGCATGACTCACTGTTGTATGATCTGCACACTGCTAAATCACGGCCACTACAAGTAAATATGAATCATTGATCTACATGAGAAAACAGTGGAACTCACTGCAGGCATGATTCGTAGGTTTGCAGGCCACGCCAGAATTGGAGACAATGAGACAGATTATCGAAGTTTCAAAAGGATCTTAATCCA
>NW_025140903.1:0-1241 GCF_004010195.1 Chiloscyllium plagiosum | reverse complement strand
GGATGATGGCCAGGGAGTACTGGGCATTGCCAGCGTACATGTGAAACCCAACACGGTATTTTTCGATGATGTCATCTCCTGACAGTATGTAGGTGAGATACAGGATGGACCAAGGATAGATCCTTAGATTTCCTACAGTGTGGAAACAGGCCCTTCGGCCCAACAAGTCCACACTGACCCTCCGAAGAGGATCCCACCCAGACCCATTCCCATATACTTACCCTTGATTAATGCCCCTAACACTACGGGCAATTTAGGATGGTCATTTCACCTAACCAGCGCATCTTTGGACTGTGGGAAGAAACCGGAGCACCCCGAGAAAACCCACGCAGACACTAGGAGAATATGCAAACTCCACACAGACAGTCGCCCGAGGCTAGAATCGAACTGGGACCCTGGTGCTGTGAGGCAGCAGTACTCACAACTGAGCCACCGTGGTAGCCAACCCTTGAGGGACACGACATACAAGGAATTCAGGAAGGAAATCAGAGAGGGTATCACAGCTACAGAAGTTACCATTGTCGAGGAGGGTCTGCCTACTGAGTCAGCATGGGTGGAAATTAGGAACAGTAAGGGAGCAGTCACCTCATTAGGTGTTTACTACAGGCCCCCCAACAGCAGCAGGGAGATTGAAGAAAGCATTGGTCAGCAGATTTTGGAAAAAAAGTTGACTGGAGTAATATAGTTGTAATGGGTGACTTTAACTTTCCCAAAATTGATTGGAACCTTCTTCAAGCTGTTTTTGTAAGGTGTGTTCAGGAGGGTTTCCTAACTCAGTACGTTGAAAGGCCTACGACGGGAGAGGCCATTTTGGATTTGGTGCTCAGCAATGAGCCGGGGCAGGTGTCAGATATTGCAGTGGAAGAGCATTTAGGTGATAGTGACCACAAGTGCCTCACATTCTACATAGCTATGGAGAAGGAGAGAAGCAGGCACAATGGGAGGATATTTAATTGGGGAAAAGGAAACTATGATGCTATCAGACGAGAGTTGGGAAGCATGGACTGGGAGCAATTGCTCCATGGAAAGGGCACTATAGACATGTGGAGTCTGTTTAAGAAACAGTTATTGCGAGTGATGCATAAATGAGACAGGCAAGAAGGGGTAAGATAAAGGAACCTTGGATGACGAGAATGGAGGAGCTTCTCGTCAAAGGAAAGAAGGCAGCTTACGTAAGGTGGAGGAAACACGGGTCTTGCTCAGCTCTAGAGGATTACAATCAGGCGAGGAAGGAGTTCAAA
>NW_025140902.1:0-1241 GCF_004010195.1 Chiloscyllium plagiosum | reverse complement strand
ACCACAGAGCTCTTAATCATGGTCAGGGAGAAACGAGAGGGAAACGCATTCAATTCAAATGCAGAAGATGGCATTACGAGAAAGGAAAAGATTCAGATGAATATGTTAAAGGGTTTGAGTAATGTAACAAATTAGAAGCATGACACCAAAGAGGGACCCTCAGCACAATGAGAATATTAAAATGGAAGTATTCCTGCATCAGACGACAGGTGAGGTCACTGAGTTCACGACTGATGGGTGAATGGGTCTCGATTTGAACTGGGGGACAGTCAGTACAATTGAAATGCAGATATTGCAGCTCAACCTGGGCATTTATGTGATGCTGTTTACAACAGCAGCAACAGAAGCAGGATTGTAATCAAACATAATCTGTAACATTTTCCCCAGGATATTCCATCAGTCTATGAGTACCATCAAGCCGAGTGATGGTTCAGTGACGAGTGTGGGTGAACATGCCAAGGTCAGAACCATGTGTACCTAAAGCTGATGACAAACCATTAAAGCTACCGCAATTGCGCGGTTTCATTCCAAACAGCAGAAGTAACATCTGATAGAGAGGACAAAATGATCCCAAGACCAACAGATCAGATCTAAGCTCTGCAGTGCTGCCACATCCAGACATAAATGTCGGTGTACTATTAAACAACTTACTGGGGGAGAGGACTCCAGTAATATCCCCATCTTATGTAACGGAACAGCCCTGCACATCAGTGAAAAAGAGAAGGATGGAGTGTCTGCGCCTTCCTCAGCCAGAGGTGTTGAATGGATGATCCACCTCACCCTCGTCATGATGCCCACAGGATCACAGATGGCAGTGTTCAACCAATTCGATTCGCTGCATGAAGAAACAGCTGAACACAGTAGATAGCAATGGGCCCTGACACCATTCCTGCAATAGGACTGAAGACTTGTGCTGCACAACAAGCTGTGTCCCTGGGGAAGCTGCTTCATTCCAGCTCCAACTCTGACAAGTCCCTGGCAATGTGGAAAAGTACTCAACTTTATCCCGCCCCCTAATGGGTGAATTATTGTATTCTGACAATTTAACACTCCCTCAGTCCCTTCACAATAATCAAATTGGTAGGAGGTCTTTTTGGCAGGGCTGTCAAGCAGTACAGAAATAATCTGCGCAGTGTGGTTTCGGATAGGTTCCTATGTGGAGATGGTGGAGATTGTGGAAATACCACTGGATTACTAATCCAATACATGGATAATGCTCTTGCAGCTGGTGGAAGTTATAA
>NW_025140901.1:0-1241 GCF_004010195.1 Chiloscyllium plagiosum | reverse complement strand
TAAGGGTGACCTGATTGTTGGAAAATAAAGTTGATTCCAGGAAATATCATTAGACCAAGGAACTTTTATAAATCAATATCGTACATTTATTGATAATTGCCCGAATGTAATATTTGATCATGTCCTTGGTTTAAGCTTTGTGCACAGTTCCTCCACGGAACACGAAAGTGTATACCTTCTGAGTTTCTGCACGCTCTGGACTCGGCCATATGAAAACTAAAGAGTGAAGTCTTAACAGCCAGATGAATTACGACCGATCGTGGAACCGAGAGACGTTGCCGAGGTCCAGATCTTCATCTGGTGTTGTGACCCGGATTTGGTATGGACGGATTGCAGACAATGGTATAAGAGCTTTCAGTCCTCCACTGTTGAATGAAGAGAAATTGGCCGACCAGACGTGAATATTTTCTCCGTTTGGTTTTACTCACATTCAAATGTGGTTGACTCGACCCCTCGCTCTCTATCGTCCAAGTCCAGCCCGAAAATGTCCTGGTAAGAATACATTGTGAAACGCAAAAAAGGAGTCAGGGACTCCAGGAAGATGTCCAAAGATCTGGCACGCCAGACCAGTATCGACTGGTTTCAGATTTAAGAGCTATCAATGGTATTGCACAGTTTGATCATGCCTTGGTGCTAAATCCAGCTCATATTCTGGCCTTGGTACTATTAGACGCTAAATGTTTTCCTGTTGTCGACCTGCAACATGCTTTTTTTTTCTCTGCCTCTTCATGAAGACAGTCAGCACCTATTTGTCTTCACTTTTATTTTTCCCCACCTGCTGGCTGCCTTTGGATTTCCCCTAATAAGTCCGGAAAGCCACTTTGTTACAACTGTACGGGATGGGCGTGCACTTATTTGAATGCGACTAAGTTTATTCCATGTGCCTTGGTCCAATGTACCAACCGCTACTGCTTCCCTGTGGTGCCTCGCATCACATGTGCTTGCCTACTGGAGGAGTGTTTGGCTGGTATTGTGGGTATTCAGGCTCTTTGTGATACTGGTAATGGTTCACACCTTACTATGAGACCGCTTATGGCACCTCCATCTTCTTAATCGTGGGATGGAAGGAACCAGCCTGGGACAATAATCACATCTCTTTCTGAAAGACCCATCACTTTGTATTGAACAGCATTCAGCCTAAGAGCCCAGTGCTTCTATATTTTGTAACTATGGACTACACACACTTTCAGAGCAGAAAAATGTGTTGGTGGAAAAGCACAGCAGGTCAGGCAGAATCCAAA
>NW_025140900.1:0-1241 GCF_004010195.1 Chiloscyllium plagiosum | reverse complement strand
CAGTTGGTATGGCAAACACTGGACTTTCTTTTGTTTTCTTTGATAAATAGACCTGACAATAACGATGCAGTAAGTCCAACTTAGTGATATAATTGGCTTGTCCAACTTTCTCCATGGAGTTCTCTAATCTGGGTTTGGGGTATGAGTCGGAATTTGTTATGGCGTTGAACTTCCGATAGTCCACATAAAATCATTGAGTCCCGCCAGGCTTGAGAAACAACAAGATAGTCAAACTCCACTCTATCTGACTTAGTTCGATGATATCTTCATTGAGTTTCGCATCCATGTTCTTGGTGGTGTGTGTGGCTTTGCAAGGATTAAGACTGCTATTTTATCGGAACACCATTCCTTACGTCTGGATCATGGACAATATCGTACATCCTCCCATCTTATTCCTGCATATGTCCTCATATTGCTTTTAAAAATAATCTTCCAGCTGTGTTCTTTGCTTCTAAGACAGATAGTTTAAACTTAACCCACTTCTTAAAGACTTCAACATGAAGGTATTTAAAGGCACATAAAACTCCACATCATCTGGATTTGATTCCTCACTCTGTTGGGAAATAATTAACACCTCTTTTTCAGGTGAATTCTCTCGATTATAATAAGCTTCAACATATTCACTTGACATTCACGATGCAGTTGTTTCTCCTATGTGGCATCTTTACCAGATAGTTTATCTTTCCCCACTTTTTCTCACTTTGATAGGACCACTAAACCTGACTTCAACGTATCTCCTTCCCCTGGTAACAATACTAATACGTCAGCCCCAAGGAAAACGTCCAAATTTCAGTTTGTATGTGCCACCTGCTTCATTTTAAGCTGTGTCTTTTAGCTAATTCGCCTATCCGATTTAATCTCTCCCTTACCTCTGGTACATAATCCAAGAGTCAAATCTCTGACATATAGTCCTGTCAATGTCGCATTAGTTAATTCAAATGGCCTCTAACTTCATGCCGGAATATTAACTGGAAGGGAGTGAACTGAGTAGATCCATTTGGGGTATATCGAACAGCAAACAATACAGATGGGGCACCTTTATTGCAACCATCTGGATAATCCAGACAGCACGATCTTAGCATGGTCTTCAGGGTCTGATGCCAGCTTTCTAAAGCTCCTTGGGATTCACAACGGAATGCAATTGATTTAAAGCATTGTATGCCTAAACTATCCAGGGCTTCCTTGAACTGATTATCAGTAAAATTCGTTACTTGGCCTGATGGAATTTCTCTGGGTAGCGC
>NW_025140899.1:0-1241 GCF_004010195.1 Chiloscyllium plagiosum | reverse complement strand
AGTTCATATGTATAATCCAGAGAAAAGCACTCTGTGTACAATGTTGAGAACAGCAGTCCCTGTATTTAATAAAGAGAACTGCAGTCCTGTGTATAATATATCGAACAACAGCTTCTGTGATTATTTTTGAAAGCAGCACAGCCTGTGTATAATGTAGAGAACAGCAGTCTCTGTGTCTCATATTGGGAACAGCAGTCCCTGTGTCTAATATAGGGAACAACAGTCACTGTGTATAGTATACAGAATAGCTGTACCTGTGTATAATATAGACAACATCAAACCCTGTGTCTGATATAGAGGACAGCAGTTCATATGTGTAATCCAGAGAAAAGCACTCTCTGTGTACAATGTTGAGAACAGCCGTCCCTGTGTATAATATAGAGAACACCAGAGTCTGTGAATAATATAGAGAACAGGAATCCCTGTGAATAATATAGAGAACATGAGTCACTGTGTATAATATAGAGAACAGCTATCCCTGTGTGTAATATAGAGAGCAGCAGTCCCGCTGCCTATTTTAGAGAACGGCTGTGCCTGTGCATTACATATAGAGCAGCAGTCCCTGTGTGCATTACAGACACCAGCAGTTCATATGTATAATGTTCATATGAACAGTTGTCCCTCTGTCTATTTTAGAGAACAGCAGTCCCTGTATGCAATGTAGATAACAGCAGTCCCTCTGCATAATACAGAGAACAGCAGTCCCTGTGTGTAATATAGAGAAAAGCAGCCCCTGTGTAGAATATCGAGAACAAACGTCCCTCTGTTTAATAATGAGAACACCAGTCTCTGTGTATAATAGAGAACAGCAATCTCTGTGTCTGTTTCAGAGAACTGCAGTGCCTGTGCATAATATATAGAACAGCAGCCCCTGTGTATATTGTAGAGAACAGAAGATGCTGTGTCTAATATGAAGAATATGAATCCCTGTATTTAATGAAGATAACAGCCGTCCCTGTGTATAATAGAGAGAACAGCAGTCCCTCGGTATATTATAGAGAATATGAGTCACTTTGTGTCATATATCCCTGTGTGTACTATAGAGAGCAGCAGTCCCTGTGTGTATTTTAGAGAACAGCAGTTCCTGTGCACAATATAAAGTACAGCAGTCCCTGTGGAAAATATAGAGTACAGCAGTTCATATGTATAATATAGAGAAGAGCATTCCCTGTGTCTTATTTAGAGAACAGCAGTCACTATGTATAATATAGAGAACAGCACATACTGTGTCTAATATAAAG
>NW_025140898.1:0-1241 GCF_004010195.1 Chiloscyllium plagiosum | reverse complement strand
TCTGGGAACTCACAGGTTTGAATCCTGCTGTGGTAGATGACAGAATTGGAATTTGGTCAGAAATCTGGAGTTCAGAATCTAACGATGAAACCGTTTTCAGGGCAACAGAAAACCCCTATCTGATTCACTCATGTCCTTTTGAGGGAGGGCAACTGCCGTTGTGGGAAAGGATTCACTCAGTCATCCCAGCTGCATCCTTTACCTGATCTGACCTACACGTGACTCCAGACCCCAGCAATGTGGTGGACTCTTGACTACGCTCGCTCATTCCTGGAAAATAGGTGGGGAGAAATTTACTTGGATACAGACCGTAGGTTGAAATTGCTGAGTGAGGCAATACTTCCTCTGGGTTAAGGCTGTATCAAGGATCCAATTACAAAGGGACACGTCTGTGCTGACCAATAGTAAAGAAAGTGGGGATGGGGAGTGTGTACACTTTGACCATGAGCTGTTTTAAAATGAAATAAATTGGTTTTCATATGCCTTTTTGCTGGGGAGATCTGAAGCAGTACCGAAGTTGGGTCACAATTAAGGTGACCTGAACTTACCATCAGATTCAGACACTGATATCTATGAGGTCCAACACGTTTTTGTTTTAAAGCTGGTAATTTCTTTCAGCCTCTAACACTAAGCTTCCAATTTTATGTATCAGAAGGAGCAGTGAACTAGTAGCTAGTATTGTTAGAAACTGTTAAGTCTGTCATCTCTGCACATACTGTGTTGTTTCATCTGCATTGTAAAGTTTACTGCCTGCAGCGGGAACGTGTGGGCTGTGTTCACTAGAAACTAAAAATCACACAACACCAGGTTATAGTTCAATAGGTTTATTTGGAAGGACTAGCTTTCGGAACACTGCTCCTTCGTCAGGTAGCTGTGGAGCAGGATCATAAGGCACAGAATGTATAGCAAAAGATTAGTGTCATGCAATTGAAATGATATATTGAACCAACTTAGATTGCTGTTAAGTCTTTCTTCTTTTAGAATGGGTTGAAGGTTTCTGTTCATTAATATGTAAATCTCAGAACTAGTTTTAAGACACATTCTCAGATAACTTCAGGTTTTATAAAAAGAGGTGACATCTCAGCTCAGTCAAAGCATTAAAGGTGTAAGGTTTGAGTCTGTCTGTATCCCAATCTTGAGTTAGACTGGTTGTATTTTCAAAGTAGGGATTTATAAAATATGAAAGGCTTGACTGCCTGCAGATTGCACACCTTTTGAGGAAAACTGAATGTATCTGCAAA
>NW_025140897.1:0-1241 GCF_004010195.1 Chiloscyllium plagiosum | reverse complement strand
GTTTTATTGTTCAGCTGGTGCCTGGCAAGGAATCGCGTCACAGTGAACGGGAGTTTACTTTATAGAAAAAGGTGCGCAATTCACGAATCGCATTGCAGCGAAATTGTATTTAATAAACACGCGCTACCAGAGAACTGCCTGTATATTGAATCGAGGAGCAAAATTGATGGACCGAAGGGATTACAGCAGTTCTTATTTTACATTTCACAGTGTTTAAACATATTGCGGGATATGAACACTGTGTCTGAAAAATTGCATTGAGGAGATTTTCTCCATGAACTAGAATGGGGGAGGCTCAATGTGTCGAATGGCCTACTCCTTTCCCGATGTTTCTGTGCAGTCTGTGGGAAAGCTCTGTAAATGTTGTCACAAGCTGTCAGATGTGAGGTCTCTGCAGGGTCGACAGGTCTTTGTTTCCCTTTTCCGGTAGCAAGGCTGGGGCTGGGTATTCTGTCCGGTTTTATCCTTTAAGACCTCAGAGCAGTTTGATACAATAGAGTGTCTTGCTTGACCGTTTCAGAGACCATTGAAGAATTGATCACATGTCTGTGTGTCTGGAGTCACTCTTCGGCCAGACCAGGAAAACACGGGAGATTCACTTCCTGAAAGTACATTGGGGTAGGAGATCGAAGGTCACTGCTACTGACACCAGATCCTAGATCTTGATACTGTATTAATTGTTTATAACTTCCACCAGCTGCAAGAGCATTATCCTGTATTGGATTAGTAATACAGTGGTATTTCCACAACAGCACCATCTCCACATAGGAACCTATCCGAAACCACACTGCGCAGGTTATTTCTGTACTGCTCGACAGCCCTGCCAAAAAGACCTCCCACCAATTTGATTATTGTGAAGGGACTGAGGGAGTGCTAAATTGTCAGAATGCAATTATTCATCCATTAGGGGACGGGATATAGTTGAGTACTTTTCCACATTGCCAGGGACTTGTCAGAGTTGGAGCTGGAATGAAGCAGCTTCCCCAGGGACACAGCTTGCTGTGCAACACAAGTCTTCAGTCCTATTGCAGGAATGGTGTCAGGGTCCATTGCCTTTGTCGTATCTACTGTGTTCAGCTGTTTCTTCATGTCACGTGCAGTGAATCGAATTGGTTGAACACTGCCATCTGTGATTTGTGGGCATCATGAGGATGGTGAGGTGGATCATCCATTCAACACCTCTGGCTGAGGATGGCGCAGATACTCCACCTTCTCTTTTTCACTGATGTCCAGGGCTGTTC
>NW_025140896.1:0-1241 GCF_004010195.1 Chiloscyllium plagiosum | reverse complement strand
CAGCACTGATATAGGTCCAGTGCTGGTGCTGATTCAGCATTGACATCGGTCCAGTACTGGTGCTGATCCAGCACTGATATAGGTCCAGTACTGGTGCTGATCCAGCACTGATACAGGTGTAATACTGGTGCTGATCCAGCACTAATACAGGTCCAGTACTGGTGCTGGTCCAGCACTGATAGAGGTCCAGTACTGGTGCTGATTCAGCACTGATACAGGTCCAGTACTGGTGCTGATCCAGCACTGATATAGGTGCACTACTGGTGCTGAACCAGCACTGATACAGGTCCAGTACTGGTGCTGATCCAGCACTGACATAGGTCCAGTACTGGTGCTGATCCAGCACTGATTTAGGTCCAGTACTGGTGCTGATCCAGCACTGAGATAGGTGCAGTACTGGTGCTGATCCAGCACTGATATAGGTGGAGTACTGGTGCTCATCCAGCACTGATCTAGGTGCAGTACTGGTGCGGATCCAGCACTGATAAAGATCCAGTACTGGTGCTGATCCAGCACTGATAAAGATCGAGTACTGGTGCTGATCCAGCACTGATATAGATCCAGTACTACTGCTGATCCAGCACTGATATAGGTCCAGTACTGGTGCTGATCCAGCACTGATTTAGATCCAGTATTGGTGCTGATCCAGCACTGGTATTGATCCAGCACTGGTGCTGATCCAGTACTGGTGCTGCTCCAGCACTGATATAGGTCCAGTACTGGTGCTGATCCAGCACTGATATAGGTCCAGTACTGGTGCTGATCCAGCACTGATACAGGTGTAGTACTGGTGCTGATCCAGCACTGATACAGGTCCAGAACTGGTGCTAATCCTGCACTGATACAGGTCTAGTACTGGTGCTGCTCCAGCACTGATACAGGTCCAGAACTGGTGCTGATCCAGGACTGATACAGGTCCAGTACTGGTACTGATTCAGCACTGATATAGGTCCAGTACTGGTGCTGATGCAGCACTGATACAGGTCCAGTACTGGTGCTGATCCAGCACTGATATAGGTGCAGTACTGGTGCTGATCCAGCACTGATAGAGTTGCAGTACTGGTGCTGATGCAGCACTGATACAGGTCCAGTACTGGTGCTGATCCAGCACTGATATAGGTGCAGTCCTGGTGCTGATCCAGCACTGATATAGGTGCAGTCCTGGTGCTGATCCAGCACTGATATAGGTGCAGTCCTGGTGCTGATGCAGCACTGATACAGGTCCAGTACTGGTGCTGATC
>NW_025140895.1:0-1241 GCF_004010195.1 Chiloscyllium plagiosum | reverse complement strand
TGGCTTAATGACAATGTTGTGATTGGTTTTGTGTTTGGATGTCGTTGCATTGAGAGGGAATGATGTTTTGCTCTGCTTTGTGCGTGAGGCTGATGAATCTGACACATATATATATATATATATATATATATATATATATATATACATATCCTGACAGATTGAGCATGTATGTTCAGCCCAGAGCAGTTTCTCTCTGGTCGTGTCCAAGTTGACTCCTTCTTTGATTGATTCTCTACAAATACCTGTGATGACTGTTCGTGTTCGTCGGTGAGATCTTTGCTGGAACACTGAAAAAATTTGCGGAGTCTCATTCACCTGACAAATTCCTCTGTGTGTACTGCAAGAACCATGGGGTACATTTTGGTGGTGAGGCTGAAATTTAGACACCTGCTCAGGACTTCAATCTCTTCTGTTCGAAGGGTGTGGTTCATAAGTTGACAATAGACTCTCCCGCAGTGATAACGTTCCCACTGTGGTGCCAGGGTGGACTTTGCTGCTACTGACGGAAATACCAAGTTTATACAGTTTTTTTGGTTCTTGGTGTGCATGTACGTAGTGTATATTTGTCGCCTTGTCTGTTTTGCAATGTCCCGTATCTGTACTGCTGTGTACTGAGTGCACGCTGAGAGTGTGGACTCTGAATTTCAAGTTTGTGGCGTCTGCTGTATAGTTGTTGCTTGAGATGATTGAGTTGTTTGCGAGAGGTTCTGTGGAAAAGTCCCTCTGCGTCGCCTGTGTTGTAGGTCGGTTTGAGCGGTTTCGTGATCCGTACATTTCTTGGAAATTTCCCTGTTTGTGTAGAAACTTGATGTCTCTGTCAATATGTGCCATCTTCTGGGAGATCCATTCCACTTTTAGCCAGCAGTTAGCGGTGTCGATCATAGCCATGATTTGCAGGTGACGGTGTTGGACTGGGGTATACAAAGTTAAATATCACAAAACATCAGGTTATAGATGAACGTGTTTAATTGGAAAGACTAGCTCTCGGAGAGCTGCACCTTCATTCGGTGGCTGTGGTGTGCATAATTGTAAGGCACAGCATTTACAGCAAAAGGTTATAGTGTGATAATGTACACATTGAAAAATACCTTGATCATTTGTTAAGTTAGAATGACTGTGCTAATTTCACTTCTTGCATATGTAAATCGCAAAATTATTTTTTAAAGTTACATTCTCAATGTGATTCAACTATTGGTGTCAGCTCAGGAAATGTATTGAAGGTGTTAGCCCCCTGAGTTCTG
>NW_025140894.1:0-1241 GCF_004010195.1 Chiloscyllium plagiosum | reverse complement strand
GCCACCTCCAAACAGACCCCACCACCAGGGATTTATTTCCCTCCCCACCTCTTTCCACCTTCCGCAAAGACCGTTCCCTCCGTGACTATCTGGTCAGGTCCACGCCCCCCTACAACCCACCCTCCCATCCTGGCACTTTCCCCTGCCACCGCAGGAACTGTAAAACCTGTGCCCACACCTCCTCCCTCACCTCTATCCAAGGTCCTAAAGGGAAATCCACATCCATCAAAGTTTTACCTGCACATCCACTAATATCATTTATTGTATCCATTGCTCCCGTGGGCGCCTCCTAGCAGAGCACTTTAGGGAACATCTCCGAGACACCCGCACCAATCAACCACACCTTCCCGTGGCCCAACATGTCAAATCCCCCTCCCCCTCTGCCGAGGACATGGAGGTCGTGGACCTCCTTCACCGCCGCTCCCTACCACCAGACGCCTGGAGGAAGAACGCCTCATCTTCCGCCTTGAAACACTTCAACCCTAGGGCATCAATGTGGACTTCAACAGCTTCCTCATTTCCCCTTCGCCCACATCACCCGAGTTCCAAACTTCCAGCTCAGCACTGTCCCCATGACTTGTCTGGCCTTGTCCGACCTGCCTAGCTCATTTTCCACATATCCACTTCACCCTCTCCTCCCTGACCTATCACCTTCATCCCCTCCCCCACTCACCCATTGTACTCTATGCTACTCTCTCCCCACCCTCACCCTCCCCTAGCTTATCTCTCCACGCTTCAGGCTCACTGCCTTTATTCCTGATGAAGGGCTTTTGCCCCAAAACGTCGATTTCGCTGCTCGTTGGATGCTGCCTGAACTGCTGTGCTCTTCCAGCACCACTGATCCAGAATCTGGTTTCCAGCATCTGCAGTCATTGTTTTTACTTCACTAGGAGAGACACAGCCTGTGGCGGGTATAAGTGTCAAAGTGGGGTGTGGAGGATGGAAAGTGCGAGGAATTCAATGTCTAATTTTGATGACTTCAAATGTAAAGAACTATCGTGAACAGGTGCAGCTGAATAAGATTCGGCCAAAAAAACACAACGATTTTGAAGAATTTGCATTAATTCCCACATGAAGCATTGTAATTGGAACTGGGCAGATGTGATCTATTGTCAAGGAAAGACATTCCATAATGAATAGGAAGTGACCCTTCGTTTGGAGATCGATTTCCTGCTTTAATCACATGCCTTAACGATTTGAGGACAATAACCACGATGTTGGGTTCATTTGATACCCACTGA
>NW_025140893.1:0-1241 GCF_004010195.1 Chiloscyllium plagiosum | reverse complement strand
TTATGGCAAGGTCTTAGTGACATCACAGGTTCTGAAAAGAGACAATGACAGATAGCAGATGATGACATATACATCCCATATCGTCTCAACGCTTTCTATGCTCACTTTGAGCACAATTCCGGTGAAGAGGTAACACCCATACTGACAAACCTATCTCAACAGTCACTGCATCAGCGATCAGATCAGGTTTTCTTCGTGTGAATCCAAGGAAAGCGATAGGACCAGACAGAGTACCAGGCCGAGCACACAGAGCATGCGCAGATTAACTGGTCGAGGTCTTCGCGGTCATCTTCAACCTCTCCCTGCAGCAGCCCATTGTTCCTGCCTGTTTCAAAAGGGTCAGCACCATCCCTGTTCATAATAAGGCTCATGCAGCATTTCCACAAGAGTGATTAATAAACTTAGTGATCTCGGATTAAGCTCCACTCTCTGCAACTGGATCCTCAGTTTCATGACCCACAGGCCACAGTCACTGAAGGATGGGGACAATATTTTGTCGTCACCAACACTTAACACTGGAGCCCCGTGCAGGAGTGCGTAAGCAAATTCCTACTGTACTCACGGTGTACCCATGACTGCATCGCCAAATATCAGACTAATGCCATTTGCAAGTTCACTGATGAGGCTAACACAATCGGTCGAATCTCAAATGACGATGAAACAGACAACAGACGGGAGGTGGAAGACCTGGAAAAAATGGTGCACTGAGGACAGCCTAGCTCTCAATGCCAGCAAAACCAAGGAACTCATTATTGACGTTTGGCAGAATGTTACTCATGCACCCCTCCCCACACCCCACACACACATATTTACAGCACAGAGGAGGGACGAGTGGAGAGTACCAAACTCCTGGGAGTGGTCATCTACAACAAGCTTTCTCGGACTTTTCATGTGGATGCACTGTTTTCAAAGGCCCAACAACGTCTCTCTTCCTCAGGAAATTTGGCATGACGGTGAATACCCTTGCCAACGTTTATAGGTGCGGCATCGAGAGCATTCTACCTGGATTCATCACTACCTGGTATGCCAAATGTACCATTCAAGACCGGACTTGAATCACAAAAGCCAAACTCCCATCTATAGAATCCATCAACCAAGCTGACTCTCAAGGAAAGGCGGCCAGCATTCTCAAAAATCCATCTCAACATGACAATGTTTTTCTCCAGCCTCCACCACCAGGGAGAAGGTATCGAAGACTGAACACACGTACCAGCCGGTTTCACAGCAGTTTCTACCCTACT
>NW_025140892.1:0-1241 GCF_004010195.1 Chiloscyllium plagiosum | reverse complement strand
GAACCAGTGGTAAACGTCATAGCAAGCTGACAAGTTCTGGTGCCATGGTCTCACCTGTCAAGTTCGGAGCAAGATAATGTACATCTCCTGCACCACGCCATTCACCAGAACATCGGGGACTTGTTTACAAAGTTGGGCTCAGGTTTTACCCCAGCTGCCGTGCGCAGAGCCATTTCCAATTAAGAATACAACAGTGTAATGAATTTTTAAAAGTTGGCACCTGTAACTTAGACTAGATTAGAGTGTTGCTGGAAAAGCACAGCAGGTCTCGCAGCACCGAGGAGCAGGAAAATCAATGTTTCTGGCAAAAGGCCTTTGTCAGGAAGGGCTGCTGCTCCTCGGATGTGGCTTGAACTGCAACGCTTTTCCAGTACCACTCTAGTCTATATTCTGATCTCTAGCATCTGCAGTCCTCAATTTCACCTGTAAAAGGGAGACTCGTCCATTCACGGTAATTCAGGCACTGGGCAGTTTTTTGCCGAAGGGAAAAATCATATGGTTAATGTCAGGTGAGAGGAAGACCAAGAGGGTAGAGAAAGTAATTAATGAGACAGATTGGGATGATCCCATGAGAATATGCTCTTAATCTTGTAGACAGACACCCTCCCTAAAACCCCAGGTGAGAGGAAGACCAAGAGGGTAGAGAAAGTAGTTAATGAGACAGATTGGGATGCTCTTAATCTTTAGACAGTCACCCTCCCTAAAACCCAACAGAAATAACACTTGACTAACTCAAAAGATAAATCAGGCCTCTGTCGACCTGACACAAAACAGAGAGGTGTTCCACACATTGTAGTGTGAAGTTTTGGGGAGTTATAAATTACGAAGTGGGGAATTATATCACACCTTTATAATGGGCTAACACAATGTACTAGGTTGTTGAAAGAATCCTGGAAAAATCCCCTGTCTTACACAGACCACCATTATCCAGTTCTCACTGGATACTGGGATGGTACCAAATAACGGGAGAGCGGCTAACACCGCAAATTTAGTTATTTTGGAGCAACGGAATGACTAAATATGTCGAAACCAATAATTTTCTGACAAAGGATAAACGATCACTGAGAAAGTCCTGACGACTGCAGGAAAGTCGACCTGGATTTGTTGAAGAACGATCGTGTGTAATTAACCTGACTGTGTCGGTTTGTGGCAGTATCTTATAAACTGATGTGTCTTACTTGAATTTGACTGGAAATTAAAAACGAGACTTAAAAAATACCAAATGTGGGCTGCAGGTGAGT
>NW_025140891.1:0-1241 GCF_004010195.1 Chiloscyllium plagiosum | reverse complement strand
GCAGTCAGCTCCGCAGTCAGACATTTCAAAGACTTGACAGTCCCCTTGACAGCTGCTGTCAAACCCCAAGTACATAAGATTAAGGGTGAGGTTCGTGTGCCAGATATGGCATAGAATGTCAGGTAAGCAGGATGCCAGTTGTGGGGAGGGATTGGTAACAGAGGGGTGGAGTGACAGGTGGATAGGATGACAGGACATTTAAAACTCCTCACAGTCACTTTGATAGCTGCTCCTTTGACAGCTGCTCATGGGCAGGAGGCAGGATGCCAGGGGTAGGATGCTAGTGGGTGGGGTATAGAATGCCAGGTGGATAGAATTTCAAGGAGTAACGTGACAGGGGCTTGGTAAGTGAGGTAGTGATTAGGGTACGCCAGGAGAGGGGTATGCAGAGTCACAGACTGGAGGTCTAGAGATGGTGAAGGGATGGGCTGTGACCTGGACAGAGGTGCAGACAGACCGGGTCGAGAGTTGGGGGAAAAGAGGGGCAGGGGAAGGGGGAGCAAGTCTGGAGTGGGGTAAGAGTTCAGATCCCCAGGGTGAAGGAAGTTAGATCCAGAGTGAATGATGGATTGGGTCAGATCCAGAGTGGGGTAAGTAAGGAAGGGGGCTTTCTACATCTGAAACAAGATCTGGCAGGGACAATTGGGGATCATGTTGTGAGGATTGTGGCGCGTCTTGACGGGTCAAGGGGGAGTTGGGTCCAGAAGTGGGAAACCAGTGGTGAGGGAAGGAGAGTGTTGGTGGGACAGAGTCAGTGGGATTTCTGGGTAGGGTCTGGGGGTTCTCAGTAATCTTTGGAAAGAATGCTGTTGGGACTGTGTGAGCTAAATGGCATCAGGAGAAAGTGAGGACTGTAGATGCTGGAGATCTGAGTCCAAAAGTGTGATGCTGGAAAAGCACAGCAAGTCAGGCAGCATCCGAGAAGCAGGAGAATCGATGGTTCTGGCATAAGCCCTTCATAGAAACGTGGGAGGGGGATGGGGGCTGTGAAATAAAAGGAGGGTGGAGGTGAGGTAGCTGGGAAGGTGATAGGCTGTTGCAGGTGGTGGATGATGGTGATAGGTTGGAGCGAAGAGTGGAGCGGATAGTTGGGAAGGAAGACGGACAAGTAGGACAGGTCAAGGCACCCAATGCCTGGAGGAAGAACGCTTCATCTTCCGCCTTGGGACCCTCCAACCACACGGCATCAACATCGACTTCACCAGTTTCCTCATCTCCCCTTCCCCAGCTCATCCCAGATC
>NW_025140890.1:0-1241 GCF_004010195.1 Chiloscyllium plagiosum | reverse complement strand
AATGCAGCACTTCACATTTATCAAAATTAAACCACATCTCTAACTCGTCAGCCCATTGGTCCATCTGCTCAAGATCCCGTTATACTCTTAGGTAATCATTTTCTCTGTCCACTGCACCTTCAATTTTCGTGTCAAATATGAACTTACTATCCATACCTCTGGTGGTCACATTCAAATCATTTCTGTAAATGATGAATAGTAGTGGACCCAGCACCAATATTTGTGGCACACCACTGGTCACGGGCCTCCAGTCTGAAAAACAATCCCCCACCACCACCCTCAAAGGTCTTCTACCTTTGAGCCAGGTCTGCATCCAAGTGGCTAGTTCTCCCTGCATTCTATGAGATCTCACCATGCTAACCAATCTTCCATGGGGAACCTTGTCGAATGCCTTGCTGAACTCAATATAGATCACCTCCACTGCTCTGCTTTCATCAATGTTTTTTGTTACTTCTTCAAGAAGAAAGTAATCAAGTTCGTGAGACAGGATTTCCCATGCACAAAGCCATGTTGATTTTCCCTTATCAGTCTTTGCCTTTCCAAATGCATGCAAATCCTGTCGTTAGGATTCTCTCCAACAACTTGCCCAACACCAATGTCAGGGTCACTGGTCTGTTGTGTCTTGGCATTTCCTTGCCAATTTGTTGAATAATGGCACGACGTTAGTCAGCCTCATGTCTTCCTGTACCTCACCTGTAGATATTTATGAGAAGAACATCTCATCAAGATTTCTAACAATCACTTCCCGAGCTTCCCACAGAGTTCTTGTGTGTACCTGATCAGGACCTATGAAGTGCAGTGTGATTACACATCATTTGCTTCGAGTATGGTATGAACGTCCTCGGAAGTGATAGATGTGGGTAAAGTTAAAATGTTTAAAATACATTTTATTAGATACAAGAATAAGAGAAGGATTGGCAAAAATATGATCCATGCGCAGGAACGTGGGAATAGTTTAGTTTGAGATTATCGTTAGCATTGAGTGTCTGAACTGATAGGTCTGATTTCAAACCTCCTGTATAACTCTTTGTTTCCATGTGTCTTTGCATATCCAAGTCTGTATCTGCATATTTCTGTCTGCACTTGTTGATTTGTGTGTGGCTATATGTGTATCTATGTTTAACTATCTCTCTTGTGTGTTCCTGTATTTGTGTGTGTATGCATGTTTGTATCGCTATCTCTGCAACAACGTGAAATGGGAACTGTTTTATTTTGGGTTGAATCATTGAATGGGGTTCTAA
>NW_025140889.1:0-1241 GCF_004010195.1 Chiloscyllium plagiosum | reverse complement strand
GTCTTATGAGGAAAGGTTGAGGGACTTGAGGCTATTTTCGTTTGAGAGTAGAGTGTTAAGACGTGACTTATTAGAGACATAGAAGAAAATCAGTTGGTTATATCTGGTGAACAGTGAGAGCTTTTACGCATGTGACCCCCCCCCCACCCCACCACCGGCCAACAGTGCTGTGCTCATCACCGACCTGCTGCATCACCAAATATGACACTAGACATACAGAACTGTGATTACTACTGATCTGCTCCATCTCTACAAGGAAATCCAACTCCACAGCACTTTGTTTCCCAATAATCTGCTCCAGGTCTCAATATGACTCGATACTCACAGCGCTGTGGTTACTACTAGCCCACTCAGTCCAAACATGTGACTTCATGCTTAGAGGACTATGGTTCATATTGACCGTCCAATGTTACATGTAATCAAAAGCCGAAGTACTGTGGGTATCACTGGCCTGCTTTGTAGCTACATGTAAGCCCAGACCCACAGCACTGTTCTTGTTCTTGACCTGCTTTGGTCCTAAATATCACACCAGACCCACGTCTCGATGATTGCGACTAAACTGCGAATAGAATGTCGGCCTTTGCTTCAAATGGAATAGAGTACTTGCCTTAACCAACTTCCCAGGTAGGATGTTCCATATTTCCACTGTCCTGTGAATGAAACAAAAACTCCCATTTCGCTTCTCAGCTAATTATTCGACAGGTGAAACGATTACGCTCTCGTCTCTGGCATGCCTGCGATGTGGAAATATTCTCGCAACCTGATTTGTCCATAAATCTCAAGATTTTCTCGACATCAATCCGAGTCCCCCACAGCTTCTCCTGCCCCGAGGAAAACAAACGCAACCTGTCCCATCACTCATCATAACTGCGGTTTTTAATCACAGGCAACATCGTAGTCAATCTCCTCTATATCCTCTCCTCTGCACACATTCCCTTCTGATCGTGTGGTGACAAGTACTGCACATTTTATTATATGTGTGGATGAAGCAATGTCTTAAACATTTGTAATGAGACTTTGTTGCTGATATACTCCAAAGGCTAATGATGGTTAGCATTCCGTATGTCTTCTTCACCATCCTTTTCATATGTGCTGGCATCTTCAAGGATTTATTAATTTGCATATTAATACCCCTTTGTTCCCAGTACTCCCTATGGACCGACGATACATTGGGCATATCCTTCCTTTTTAGAAGTCTCAAAATGCTGATCAAACTTATTAGAATTAAATTACATCTGCAC
>NW_025140888.1:0-1241 GCF_004010195.1 Chiloscyllium plagiosum | reverse complement strand
CATCTGCAGACCTCACTTTCTCCTCGAAGAGAACACCAATAGACCAATAGCACTCCATCCCAGACTTTGTTTGATTTACTCCTGTAACACTTGATATGTTGTCCATTTTGAAAGGCAGCAACTGGCAGGGTCCAGCCATACATCAGTGTGATCTTGTCGCTGTGGTAAGTGAAGGGATCAGATCTGGTTGCCATTTGTTACTTCCAGGCTGTTACTTCTCATCCATCCTGTCGTACGTCACTACTTCCAGGATCCTGTATTCAGTCTGACTTATTCATAAACCACTTTTTCACATAAGTCTGCACTTGAGGAATGGGGTTAAGTTTTGGAGACAAGAGGCTCTGAACAACAGCATGAGATTCAATTTTATGGAGGGAAGGTGAGAGACCTGAGTGGGGTGCGAAGTGAATGGGAGTGACGTGTTAGATAAATTTATCAAATCAGAACAATTGCTAAAAAAAAGTAACATCAGAAAAATACAATGGAATGACCAACACTTTCTGGATTATGAAAGATGTAGGTTGCTTCTGTTTGTCCTTAATTATAAAATATTACTGAATCCAATTTGTCAATGTGGCCTTGGGCAGGATGACGTTTGCACATACACTTTCACTTCTATTATCATCAGTGCAGGATAAATGCACCAGCACATCTGCTACTTCACTCAACAGCTAAATGATCTCTTTTCATCTACAGTGTGTTAACTTCAATAAATGGAAACTAAATGCATCATAAAGGTATTATGTACAGCAGAATCTTGTTTTGGATTTGGTTCACAGAGTAACAAAAACACTCGGAGCAGAAAAATGTGGTGTATTGGAAATATGAATGCCCCACAGGGCTGCAGAGTGCTGCTCATACAAGACTCAGGTTTAAACATGCTGACGCTATTTGTGCAGACATGTTCAAAAATTACTTTTCCTTTTATTCAGTTGAAATGTATGATATTCTTATTGTACTAAATTTACAGATTAAATGAATTGCAAATGGGTAACCAATCAAAGTTTAGCAAGTAAATGCATTGCATGAGTGTGTGAGAATATGCTGAAACATGTTCAATATAGACTGGTACAACAGATGAGAAATGTTGCTCTGAGGAATGGGTTTCAATCACTTGACAAACAGTATGGCATGAAATGGTTAATGTGGCCAGTAAAGTAAGAGAACATCTTATTAAAAGAACAATGACACCTATCTCAGCTCTGAGGAAGAGTTGTCCAGGCTCGAAACATTAGCTTGCC
>NW_025140887.1:0-1241 GCF_004010195.1 Chiloscyllium plagiosum | reverse complement strand
ACAAAGTGCATGTGAGAGTGTGGGAGTGTTATGTGTGAGTGCATGAGAGAGGCTCTGTGTGAGTGTGTAGGAGTATCTGTGTGTCAGTAGGAGTGTCTTATGTGTGTGCATCTGTCTGGGTGTGTGTGTGTGTAGTGGTGTAGTGCAATGGGGTCACCTGCAGTGAGACATGAACCCAAGGTCCAGGTTGAGGCCATCCCCATGGGAACCGAATTTGGCTATCAGCCTCTGCTTGGCCACTTTTCATTGCTGTCTGCTTAGGAAAGGTTGTGCAGTATGATAGGAAGATTTGAGGCTTAAATTATTTTCTAATTAGAGAAAAGCTTTGGAAATCTGCAGCACAAAGGATCTTGGGAATCCTAATTCAGGATTCCCTTCAGGTTAATGTGCAGGTTCGGTTGGTGGTTAGGAAGGCAAATACAATGTTATCATTCATTTCAAGAGGACTAGAATACAAGAGCAGACATGTACTGCTGAGGTTGTATCAAGCTCTGGACAGATCTCATTTGGAATACTATGAGTAGTTTTGGGCCCTATATCTAAGGAAGGGTGTGCGGGCATTGGAGCTTTACAAGAATGATCCTGGGGATGAAGGGCTTGTTTTATGAGGAGCAATCTAAGTCTGTACTCGATGGAGTTCAGAAGGATGAAGGGGGACCTGTTTAAAACTTACACAATACTGAGAGGCTTGGACAGACGGGATGTGGAGAAGGTGTTTCAGGCCAGACTGCACCTCAACATCTCAATATTTTGTAAATCTCTCCTCTTCCAATACTCCCAGTGACCTAGTCTCCGCCCTCAGAACCCAGTTGCTCACCACTGCCTGAGCGAAGAAATTCCTTTGTTTCCTTGAAATGATTGTCCTGTTATTCTGTAACAACGTTCCCTAATTTGAGAAGATATTGCCCTGAGTGGAGGAATGTTTACACCTTGCCTGTCAAACCTCTCAGAATCTTGCACTTTTCAATAGGATAACCCCCTCATTCTGCTAAAATCAATGAATAAATGTTTGACCTGTTCATGATAAGGCAGTCCCATCATCCCAGGAATCAGACTTGACAATATCTTTTGGACTGACTTCAATGCCAGCCTATTCTTTTTTTAAACAAAAAGCTTACAGGGACTAAAACAAACATGGTAGTACAGATGTAGCATAGCTAACCCATTTTCACCCTCTCATAGTCCCCATGATCACCTACGCAGTATTCCTCCTTCGCTGACTTCCTAATGCCAACTTCTTT
>NW_025140886.1:0-1241 GCF_004010195.1 Chiloscyllium plagiosum | reverse complement strand
TGGAAGTAGTCAAAGTGGTCGGGCAGGTTTATACACAGAATACTAGAAAAGCGAGAGTGTGTTATAGACTGGAATAGAATTGAGGGGAGTTGATTATTTATATACAGAACAACCGGACATGAGAGGAGAGAAATCAAGGGAGAAAGTACCCACCATGGACCAACTTAGCAATGAGCTGAGCCAGACAGGATTCAACTCCTGTATGTGGAGGTTTCCATGTGTTCTGAAAGATGGGAGAGAAACAGGCAGACCCTCACACAGTGAGCACCAGGCAGGAAGGGACAGAAGGAGATTCGGATTTCCAAATGGCATCAGATCAGGACAGTGTCAGATTTAAACATTGACTCGGCAGAGATAACTTGGAAAGGGAATTGGAGAGAGGTTAAATCACAGGAAGTTAACCTGCTCGTTCCACCAACAAATGATGTGTTCCCTATTTTACCAGGAATCCGTGGGGGACAGTGAGGAAAAGGTATCCGAGTATTTTATAGTTTGCACTGAGACATTTTAATTGATCTGTGATCAGTTTCCTTTGATGGTCATAGAGTCATAGAGATGTACACATGGAAACAGACCATTCAGTCCAACCCGTCCATGCCGACCATTACGTCTTGAAGGCATAAACTTCACTACTTTAGGTGACTCCCCATTTGCCTACTTTGAACACCGTTCCCCTCTGTTTTCCCCATTCACTGAAGATATTAATATCCTTTTATAATGGGGCAGAAGTGAGAACTGCAGACGCTGGAGATTGAAGTCGAGGGATTCATGATGAAGGGCTTTTGCCCGAAACGTCGATTTTCCTGCTCCTCGGATACTGCCTGAGCTGCTGTGTTTTTCCAGCACCACAATCTCGACTCCTTTTATAATGGCACTACCCCCATGCTGGTTACAGTGCTGTCTATCTCGCACTGTCTTATTTATCTTCAATCCTGTATAACTACAATGACACCAACAAGCACACAACGTTACATCCAACAGCTTTGTTTATTTGCAGGTGCATTATTTTCTTTTACTTGTAGACAACACAGAATTTGAACTCCCAGCAGGTCAGAGTGGGATTTGATAAACACTTGATTTAGGGGTGGGGCAGAACCACACAGGATTCAGACATGGAAATGGCTTTTGACACCCTCCCTCTCCCTTGCTGACAGAATTCCATAGCCAAATGAGTCAGGCAGACATGTTAGGTGTGTTCCTGGCAGCCAGTTTGTGTAACCACAGCACTGACGTTGACTTTA
>NW_025140885.1:0-1241 GCF_004010195.1 Chiloscyllium plagiosum | reverse complement strand
TGGATTCGGCCATTATTCATGCATTAGAAGTTTATTTTAAACTTGAATAGACACATTCTTTTAAGGCACCTCCGGTTATTTCACGACCTATGGCATTGTAATTGAGCAATGACTGGTCAGGACTACTTAAGAAAACTAATTTTAGTATTAAATTAAAACTAAATTAAATTAATTTAGTATTAAAACCGGGTAATTATAGTGGATTTCAAAGTTGGGAGCTGAATGCATTTTACATTTTAAATATTAAATTCTGAATAAATGAATTTATAATATATAAATATATATTTACAAGTAATGCTCCAAAATGCATAGTTAGGAACAGGCTTTAAAGTTAGACAAGCATAAATTGATGAATTGGTATTTGAAGTTATAGGGAGCAAACAAACATCTGGCAACGTAACATAAGAAGCAGAAACAAAAGGCAAAAGTAATGGTAGCCACGGTTGATGGGTTAACAAAAATAAGGTCAAAACTAAAAGGAGAAAGAAATGAGAATGGTGGTGGGCAGCATTTGAAAATAAAGGGAGGAGATGTTAAGGTGTTTAGTGGACAGGGACGGGGATCGAGGTGGAAATCCCCACAGGCGGGATGTTATTACTGTCGTAAAGCAGGTTACTTTAAATGGGAGTGTCCGGATCTGAAAAGGGAAAAGATGGCGATATTGCTTATGAATTTCGATGAAGAATAGGGGTGTCGGGGTTCCTGCTCCCTGGCGCCTACCAGGAACACTTGATAAATTTAAAGGTGATTTTATAATAAGGACGTCATTTTCCTAGTCGATACAGGGGCAGCAAGGTCATCCTTAAATTTTAAGCCCAAGGGAGCAGGAACGAAAGAGTTAATTGGATTATAGTGACAGTTTTGTGATGAGAGGCACAAAGAATCAGTTTTGCGCTCACGATAAAATATTGCCACAAAATTGGGGATTGGATTAACTGCAAATGGTGCTATGAAATCTGTCGAGGTTCTTAAAAATGAATGAGCTCGAGCAAAAAAAAATACAGAAACGGAATGAGAAATCGCAAGTGACGGGTAAACAAACAGAACTGCTCAATTACAGTTTTAAAAAAAAATGTTTTGGTCACTTGTTGAGTTTCCACGCTGAATTACATATAATGATTACTTTATTTATATAATATATAATTAATAATTAATATTGTTAATAAATCGATTGTGTTAGCCTGAATCAATATTAATATTAATTCTCCGTGACCTGTCATATTGATTCACGGTTAATTTAA
>NW_025140884.1:0-1241 GCF_004010195.1 Chiloscyllium plagiosum | reverse complement strand
CCTGTGGCCCTGTACCTCAACAAGGGGCCTGTGGCCCTCTCCTCCAACAAGGAGCCTGTGGCCCTATACTCCAACAACAGGCCTGTGGCCCTATACTCCAACAAGGAGCCTGTGGCCCTCTACTCCAACAAGGAGCCTGTTGCCCTATACTCCAACAAGGGGCCTGTGGCCCTCTATCCAACAAGGGGCCTGTGGCCCTCTATCCAACAAGGGGCCTGTGGCCCTCTACTCCAACAAGGGACCTGTGGCCCTAGACTCCAACAAGGAGCCTGTAGCCCTCGACTCCAACAAGGAGCTTGTGCTCCAATACCTCAACAGGGAGCCTGTGGCCCTGTACCTCAACAAGGGGCCTGTGACCCTCTACTCCAACAAGAGGCCTGTGACCCTCTACTCCAACAAGAGGCCTGTGACCCTTTACTCCAACAAGAGGCCTGTGATCCTTTACTCCAACAAGAGGCCTGTGGCCCTTTACTCCAACAAGGGGCCTGTGGCCCTATACTCCAACAAGGAGCCTGTGGCCCTCTACTCCAACAAGGAGCCTGTGGCCCTTTACTCCAACAAGGGGCCTGTGGCCCTTTACTCCAACAAGAGGCCTGTGGCCCTACACTCCAACAAGGGGCCTGTGGCTATCTCCATCAACAAGGGGCCTGTGGCCCTTTACTCCAACAAGGAGCCTGTGGCCCTATACTCCAACAACAGGCCTGTGGCCCTATACTCCAACAAGGGGCCTGTGGCCCTATACTCCAACAAGGAGCCTGTGGCCCTCTACTCCAACAAGGAGCCTGTGGCCCTCTACTCCAACAAGTGTCCTGTGGCCCTATACCTCAACAAGGAGACTGTGGCCATCTCCCTCAACAAGGGGCCTGTGGCCCTATACTCCCAACAAGGAGCCTGTGGCCCTATACTCCAACAAGGAGCCTGTGGCCTTCTCCCTCAACAAGGGTCCTGTGGCCCTATACCTCAACAACGGGCCTGTGACCCTCTACTTCAACAACAGGCCTGTGACCCTTTACTCCAATAAGGGTCCTGAGGTCCTCGACTCCAACAAGGAGCTTGTGCTCCAATACCTCAACAAGGAGCCTGTGGCCCTGTACCTCAAAAGGGGCCTGTGACCCTCTACTCCAACAAGAGACCTGTGACCCTTTACTCCAACAAGAGGCCTGTGACCCTTTACTCCAACAAGAGGCCTGTGACCCTCTACTCCAACAAGGGGCCTGTGGCCCTAGACTCCAACAAGTGTC
>NW_025140883.1:0-1241 GCF_004010195.1 Chiloscyllium plagiosum | reverse complement strand
CAGTTCAGTACCACACAGACGTGCACAGTTCAGCATCACAGAGACATGCACAGTTCAGTATCACACAGACGTGCACTGTTCAGGACCACACAGACATGCACAGTTCAGTATCACACAGACGTGCACAGTTCAGTACCATACCGACGTGCACAGTTCAGTATCACACAGACGTGCACAGTTCAGTACCACACAGACATGCACAGTTCAGTACCACACAGACATGCACAGTTCAGTACCACACAGACGTGCACAGTTCAGTACCACACAGACATGCACAGTTCAGTACCACACAGACATGCACAGTTCAGTACCACACAGACGTGCACAGTTCAGTATCACACAGACGTGCACAGCTCAGTACCACACAAAGGTGCACAGTTCAGTACCACACAGACATGCACAGTTCAGTACCACACAGACGTGTACAGTTCAGTACCACACAGACATGCACAGTTCAGTATCAGCAATTTCTGAAGAACGGCCTATGCCCGAAATGGCGATTCTCCTGCCCCATGGATGCTGCCTGACCTGCTGCACTTTTCCAGCAACACATTTTTCAGCTCGGATCTTCAGCGTTTGCAGTCCTCACTTTCTCACAGTTCAGTATCACACAGACGTGCACAGTTCAGTACCACACAGACGTGCACAGTTCAATATCACACGGACGTGCACAGTTCAGTATCATATAGACGTGCTCAGTTTAGCATCGCACAGACGTGCACAGTTCAGCATCGTACAGATGTGCACAGTTCAGCATCGCACAGACGTGCACTGTTCAGCATCACACTGACATGCACATTTCAGCATCACATGGACTTGCACAGTTCAACATCACACAGACATGCGCAGTCCAGCACCACACAGACTTGCGCAGTCCAGCATCACATAGACTTGCACAGTTCAACATCACACAGACATGCGCAGTCCAGCACCACACAGACATGCGCAGTCCAGCACCACACAGACGTGCGCAGTCCAGCATCACAAAGACTTGCACAGTTCAACATCACATTGTCATGCGCACTTCAGCATCACACAGACTTACACAGTTCAGCATCACACAGAAGTGCACAGTTCAGCATCACACTGACAAGCACAGTTCAGTATCGCAGACTCATGCACAGTTCAGCGTAACACAGAGACACAGTTCAGCATCACACAGACATGCACAGTTCAGTATCAGGAATTTCTGAAGAAGGTCTTATGCGCGATACCGCGATTCTCCTGCTCCTTGGATGCTG
>NW_025140882.1:658-1241 GCF_004010195.1 Chiloscyllium plagiosum | reverse complement strand
GTACCAAGACACCAACACTGACAGTCACACTGATTTGTACCAAGACACCAACACAGACAGTCACACAGAACTTGACCAAAACTCCAACGCTGACAGTCAAACTGAACTATGTCAAGGCATCAACACTGTCAGTCACACTGAACTGTGTCAAGACACCAACACTGACAGTCACACTGAACTGTACCAAGACGCCAACACTGACATTAACACTGAAGTGTACCAAGACACCAACACTGACAGTCCACACTGAACTATATCAAGACACCAACACTGACAGTCACACTGAACTGTGCCAAGACACTAACACTGACAGTCACACTGAATGTACCAAGACACCAACACTGACAGTCACACTGAACTGTGCCAAGACTCCAACACTGACAGTCACACTGAACTGTACCAAGACACCAATGCTGACAGTCACACTGAGCTGTATCAAGATACCAACACTGACGGTCACACTGAACTGTATCAAGACACCAACACTGACAGTCACACTGAACTGTACCGAGACACCAATACTGACAGTCACACTGAACTGTACCAAGAACCAACGCTGGCAGTCACACTGAACTGTATCAAG
>NW_025140882.1:0-601 GCF_004010195.1 Chiloscyllium plagiosum | reverse complement strand
ACACCAACACTGACAGTCACATTGAACTATACCCAGACACCAATAGTGACATTAACACTGAAGTGTACCAAGACGCCAACACTGACAGTCACACTGAACTGTACCAAGACACCAACACTGACAGTCACACTGAACTCTAGAAAGACACCAATACTGACAGATCAAACTGACCTGGACCAAGACACCAACACTGACTTTAACACTGAACTGTATCAAGACACCAACACTGACAGTCACACTGACCTGGACAAAGACACCAACACTGACAGTCACACTGAACTTTACCAAGACTCCAACACTGACAGTCACACTGAACTGTAACAATTGGTCAACACTGACAGTCACACTTAACTGTACCGAAACACTAACACTGACAGTCACAATGAACTGCACAAAGACAGCAACACAGACAGTCACACTGAACTGTACCAAGACTCCAACACTGACAGTCACGCTGAAGTGTATCAAGTGGACAACACTGACAGTCACACTGAACTGTATCAAGTGGGCAACACTGATAGTCACACTAAACTGTATCAAGACTCCAATACTGACTGTCACACTGAATTGTACCAAGACACCAACACTGACAGTCACACTG
>NW_025140881.1:0-1241 GCF_004010195.1 Chiloscyllium plagiosum | reverse complement strand
GGGCGATTGAGAGTCAATGACATTGCTGTGGGTCAGGAATTGCATGTCAGCTAGTCCAGGTGAGGATAGAAGATTCCTTCATTGAAGGATATTAGTGATCCAGATGGATTTGTCTGAAAATCGGCAATGATTTCATTCTCATAGGTAGATTCATAATTCCAGGGATATTGAACTGAATTTCCAGCATCTGCAGTGGAGGGATTCGAACTTGGGTCCAAAGAACAGGAGCTGATTTTCTGGATTGATAATTTATCGGTATGACCATCAAGCCTACTTGGAAGCACATGATGTTCTCAACTGCCATTTCTTGTGTTGCCCTGTTTTTCATTAATTGCTTATGTTATTCTGTAATCTCATCCTTCATTAAATCCTGATTGAAATACACACTCATGAACGTCCTCTCGATTGCGTGAATTTCATTTAATCCGTTTCGTTTGAACAGACATTTCAAGGTAGCTGCCCATCGGAAAACACCAGGAAGTAAGAATGGCTGACTGTGCACTGTACGTGTCACCAGACCAGCGTGTCTGTCCAGGCACGTAAAGTATTTATCATGGGTCAGAGAACCTCCGAATTATAAGAGCACAGATGGAGGCCATTCAGCCCATCGAGGATTCGCAAGCTCTCCAACTGATCAAAAGGAGATAGAGAGATTGTGTGGAGATAGATGATGTGTGAGAGAAATAAACAGAGAGAAAGAAAGTGAAAGGAGATAAACTGAGAGAGGATAGAAAGGGGAGTGACTGGCTGAGTGGAAAAGGTGTTAGATGATGGTGAAGTTAGATAGATCAGGAGACCGCATTAGAGTATATAAATATGCACAGACAGTAATTAGAAGTTTTATTTAGAAATTCCTCTGGACGCCATACCATGTGAGCACTGTGCTGATACTGGCTGCCATCCCAGAGTATTTATTTCCAATAATATCACAGAATTTACTGACAGATAAACAGAACCCATTAGGTCAATAGATTGGTTCTATGCAGAAAACAGAGTTTTTAAATAGACTGTGCCAGGAGCAGCAGGAAATGATGACCACCAGCCCCCCCCCCCCCCCAAACTGTGTGAGAGACCACACAGTTTGAGAGGCCGGAGAATCACAGTGAGGTGGATCACTTGAAAGAGGGGAAATCAGCACCTCAGCTGTGGGTGAAATAATTATTGATAAGGTTTGAACACACTTACCTAGTTTTGAAATCCACATTTCGATTTATATAGCACAGTATCAGGAGTGCATTTTA
>NW_025140880.1:0-1241 GCF_004010195.1 Chiloscyllium plagiosum | reverse complement strand
CCCTCCAGTCTCCCAGCCTGACCTGATCCCTCACAATTTGCCGATAGATGTAACAGGTGCAGACCGGATGCCATACCCCGATCTCTGTACTCATCCATGGGACACCTGGACAACAAAGACACCGACACCAGACTCCTGCTCATTGACGACAGCTCCACCTTAAACATCATTGTCCCCTCCAGACTAATCTCAAAATTCTGTAACCTTAATCGTGGCTCCACCCTCTGCAACTGGATCCCCCGGTTTCTGACCAACAGACCGCAATTAGTGAAGATAGGTATTTGCACTTCGACCACAATCACATTCAACACTGTATACCCCAAGAATGCGTCCTCAGCCGCCGACTGTACTCCCTGTACACACACGGCTGTGTTGCCAAATTCCAAACAATGCCAGCTGCAAGTTCGCTGATGACATGCCCACGTAAATACAGATATCCACTGCTTTTCAGAAGTTCACTTTTCACCACTTCCCTTTCCAAATGATCTACATTAGGACCTGTTTTCGCTAATCAAAAGAAATCCGAAGAGGATTTTCACTTTTTTTTCCCCCATACAAATGAATGCGTCTTCACTTTACACCATATCAGCTAATGAAAGGAACACTGTAGTTTCGGACAGTGCGAGAAACTGGTATATGTCTAAGACAATGTTTAAAGCGATTTTATCTCCCTGTCTCTATTCCCCGAGTGTGGACATCTTCTTATATTCCTTAATGGGATATGGGTATCATTGGCTGGGCCAGCATTTCTTCACTTTTCTAGCTGTTCTTGAGAAGACCGTGAGCCATTGTAGTCCACGTGTTTTATTTGATTTGATTTGATTTATTTTTAGTCAAATGTGCAATGGAAAACTTTGTTTTGTGAGTCGTGCAGGAACATGATAGTAGACAAAAAACACAGCTCATGGGGTACTTCAACAGAGTGAGGCATATTAGGTTACAGCTGCACAGGAGATGTGCAAAGCAAGATCGCTATTAGCAAGACAAGTATTATTTGAAGTTAGAGATGTCAATTCGTCAGTCTAATTACGGTAGGGAAGAAAGTGTTCCTGAGTATGCTGGTCGATGTTTTCAAGCCTTTCTATCTTTTTCCTGTTTGAAGAGATTGTAGGAGATCATTACCGGTTTGGGAGAGATTTTTTCTTGCTACCAGCCTTTCGGCGACAATGAGAAGTAAAAATGGATGAAAGGTTGCCTTCCGTGATGCTCTGTGCTGTGCACACAATCGTCTGTAGTTTCTT
>NW_025140879.1:0-1241 GCF_004010195.1 Chiloscyllium plagiosum | reverse complement strand
TTTCCTCCTCACTGTGAAGCACCCAGCTAATCTCTGTGTCATCCCCAACATTAGTTACCATTCCACTGCCATCCATCATCCACATTCTCACCATCATTATTTATGAATATCACAAACATACCTTGATTTCCTTCCTGTTCTCCACATGTTATTCACATAAGCATAATTAAGAATTCCAGTCTCTTGTTGTTCTTATTTTGGGGAATTTACAGATTGATGTAGTTAACAGCTATTATGAGTGTGCTGCAAATACCATTTTCAACACAAAGTTAAATTCACCTTTTACACTCTGTCCCTCAGCATGTCATATTCATAAAGCTTGGAACTAATTTAGGATGAACTACGGTTTGGCAACTTGCATTGGAACATTAGCCTTTTGTGTGGCACTGTGCTTTGTAACAATAGTCAGAACTGAAGACATTTTTAATCTGCAGGATGGACACAGACTCATTGCTTGAATCAGTTCATGTCATGAGGATAAATATTCAATTAAATTCTATGTTATGGACTACAGGATATTAAATCATATTCTCATGTCTACCTTGAATTGGAAGCAAATACATACGGTTAAAAAATTCAAAAATGTTGAGACACAACACCCGGGGGGGAAAAAAACACGTCACACGTTGAGATACAAACTACAGAGTGAATGTACAATCTGATAAAGAATCAAATGATAGAAAAAGAAGTACTTCAAATCTTAATTTTCAATCGAATCAGTTCCCAATTTTCGTGAACAGTGGTGGTTTTCACCCAACCTCACTTTTCCAAAAACAAGCTTTTCCCAGTCACTAAAACTTCATTAGCCATTCTTCCTCCCATTTCTACTCTTTATTTACACTACTACCTCCCTTGCACTACCCCTTCTGCTGCCACATTCTATTCCACTGATGATATTCTCTTCACACCCTTCTTCTGCTGCTGCCACATACTCTTCCACAGATGATATCTCTTCACACCCTTCTTCTGCCACTCCCACTGTAAGTTATACCAGTTCCTTAGTTACTCCCACTTCCACTGGCCATCCCTTACCCTTTTCGCTTTCCACTGGGGTGATGGGAGCTGCTGGCTTCTGTGCTGCTATTGGTCATCAGTGAATGATGAGATTGAGATGATCAATGGCCAATAAGAACAGACAATAGTGTATGTCTGTCATTGTCCAATGCACCTTGAATAGGGTGTTTTTGTTTTCCCATAGAGAGTGGAAATTTTTTCTGTCTCTCTGTCACAGCGCTTAACCA
>NW_025140878.1:0-1241 GCF_004010195.1 Chiloscyllium plagiosum | reverse complement strand
TAGCCGCCTCAATAATTCCTCATTTCTCAGTCCTGCCATCCTCAGATTCATCCTGGAACACCTTCACTGCACACTCGGAAAAGCAAGAGCACACTACATCAGAAAAGGAGGCAAGAAATGCACATAGTACTTTAACTGTGGCCTGAGGACGGCCCTGCATAACTGCAACAGCATATCCAGAAACACGTAAGATCGGTGTGCACGTACAGGATTTAGTCACAAAGATAAAATGAATGGTATTGTTTCTCACAAAAGTTGCTTTAAGAAGAGGAGTTAGGCAAAAGAAATGTCTCAAAACAATGCCAGGAATGATTTGCTGTATCTCTACACGGCATTCGAGTGTGAAAATCTGATGCAGTGTGTGCATTTCTGATCTCCAAACTGATAAAAAGGCATAATTGCATGATAAGCAGTTATAATATGTTCCAGTTTCTATTCATGATCGAATTTTACCTCTGTTTCTTGTTGTCACTTCCCGTCTTCAACTCTTGCATTTCGGTTGAATTTTCAAATGCAAGTTCTCACTGTCTTAAGCACAGTTTTAGTTATATGTTTCAATATAGATTTTTTTCTGGTCTTTCACCTTCCACAGGGTTCAGCATTTGTTTGTTATATTTTATCATTGTTAGTGGATATAATTTAAATGGCCGTTCGCCATCTCTGTTATTGAATGACCAAAATGCGCAGTTCCAACTTTTCACAGGAATATTGCTATCCATTCCTACAGCAGAGTTCCATTCCTGATGCAAAATAAATTCGCTTTCATGCATGTGATCTGTAGCACATTATATTTTGCAATTTTCTATGTCCCACGCTCATCCTGAAGAATGTTTTCCCTAACTCATTCCTGAGTAACGCTTCCAGAAAGAAGATAATCTCGGCAAATTCAGAAATCTTTCCCGTACAAAACATTCTATGTTTTGCCCCACTGTGCCTTCACAGATATGCACAGTCATGATAAATTTGTCTCACTTCCTTTATCCTCTGCACAAAGCAATGTAATGTATAGTGGTTCTTGAAATTCCTGGGTCATAAATTTGAATGACACTTAAGCATTCTGTGAATATTCAAGTGGTACCCATTATCAGTGATTTCTTAAAAAAAAGCAATTTTATGGCTGAGGTAGATCAACTATGAACGAGAGAGGTCATCAATTTTTTATAGTAATAACCACAAGGCCATGCTCTCAACAGTTGGTCTCCGAAGATGTATGAGACATAATGGTGCATGTATTGGGGCTG
>NW_025140877.1:0-1241 GCF_004010195.1 Chiloscyllium plagiosum | reverse complement strand
ACACACAGACACGGACACGCACTCACAGAGCCAGGCACACACACAAACATACACAGAGTCAGACATAGACAGACACTCACAGGAACAGACACAAACAGACGCAGACACCTACACACGCAGACAAACAGATACATACACAGATGCACACACATTCACAGAAACAGACACACATGCATACACACATACAGCTGCACACAGACACACACACGCGTACTCACAGAAACCCCACACCCACACAGGTACACCCACACAGACACACCACCCACCCACATATACACAAACCCAAAGGTAGAGAGACACACAGACGCACAAACAGACACACCTAGACGTACACACGCCGACCGGTGCGCACGGGCACACACACGCACACAGCCATAGATTCCATCAATTTCCTCATTTCCCCTCCCTCCTCCTTATTCCAGATCCAACCCTCCAACTCGGCACCTCCTTCTTGAACTGTCCTACCTGTCCATCTTCCTTCCAACCTATCCACTCCAGCCTCCGCTCCAATCTATCACCTTCACCCCACCTTCATTTAAAAATCGCCTTCCCAGCTACTTGCTTCCCAGCACCACCCCTTGGTGTTTATCCCTTGGCCCACAAGCCTCATTCCGAATGAAGGGATTATGCTCGATATTTTGAACTATCCTTCTCTTTGGATGCTGCCCTGAACAGTTGTGTTATTTTCAGCACCACACTCTTTCAACACAGGCACATACACACAAACACACACACAGACATAGAAACATACACAGACACAGACAGAGACACACACACATACAGACACACGCATAAACACACAGACAGCTACACTTGCCAACCACGCAGGCATCTACACTGCCCCCAACGCACAGACACCCATGCTCCCCACACACGCACACATACACTCTCACACAGGCACAAACACAGAGACTCACACAATCACACACAAACAGACAGATGCCTACACCCAGCCCTACACAGACACCCACATTCCCCACACACATGCACACGCAAGCACACACCGAGATGTATACAGACACACAAGTACGCACTCACACAGAATAGGACACACACTAACACACACCGACACTTACCTCCACACAGAGACTTGCACACACACACAGACGCATATACATACACACAGCTGCACACACACAGACACACAGACACATCGACACACACATTGACACGCGCACACACACACGCACGTACATACACACATCCCTTAAAAGCAATGTTTAGTGACTTACCCTGACAAA
>NW_025140876.1:0-1241 GCF_004010195.1 Chiloscyllium plagiosum | reverse complement strand
ACCAGGATGTTGCCTGGTATGGTAGGAAGATCTAATGAGGAAACGCTGAGGCACTTGGGGCTGTTTTCATTGAAGAAAAGGAGGTTTAGGGGTGACTTGATAGAGGTGTACAAGATGATTAGGGGTTTAGACAGGGTTGACCATGAGAACCTTTTTCCACGTATGGAGTCAGCTATTACGAGCGGGCATAGCTTTAAATTAAGGGGTGGTAGGTATAGGACAGATGTTAGGGGTAGATTCTTTACTCAGCGAATCGTGAGTTCATGGAATGCCCTGCCAGTAGCCGTGGTGGACTCACCCTCTTTATGGGCATTTAAACAGGCATTGGATAGGCATATGGAGGATAGTGGGTTAGTGTAGGTTAGGTGGGCTTGGATCGGCGCAACATCGAGGCGCAAGGGCCTGTACTGCGCTGTATTTTTCTATGTACTATGTTCTATGTTCTATGACTGTACGACTCCGCGATTTTGTGATTCACTCCCGGTTATCAGTTATTCTGAATATAAACCTCGTCAAATCCTGAAGAAGGGCTTATGCCCGAAACGTTGATTCTCCTGTTCCCTGGATGCTGCCTGACCTGCTGCACTTTTCGTATCTGGTCTGTAAACCACCTTATACCCATCGATTAGATTCCAGCCTATCCCTCACAACTGTGTATCTGTTATTCTGTATATAAACCATAAAACCCTCAATTAGATTCCAGTCTGTTCCTCACTCCTGGGTATCTGTTATTCTGTATATAAACCCTAAAACACTGGATGACATTCCAGTCTGTAACTCACTCCTGGGTATTTGGTATGCTGTATATAAACCACCCCGAACCCCTCGATTACATTCCGGTCTTTCCCTCGTTTCTGAGTATCTGATATGCTGTGTGGAGACCCTAGACCCCTCGATTAGATTCCAGTCTGTCCCTCACTCCTGGGTATCTGATATTCTGTATATGAACCACTCAGAATCCGTTGATTAGATTCCAGTCTGTAACTCTCTCTGGGGTATCTGTTGTTCTGTACATAAACCACCCTGAACTGCTCAATTACATTCCAATCTGTAACTCACTCCAGAGTTTCTGTTATTCTGTATATATACCACCCTGAACCCCTCGCTTAGTTTCCAGGCTGTAACTCACTCCGGGGCATCTGATATTCTGTAACTCACTCCTGGGTATCTGTTAATGGATCTGTGAAGTGATCCTTGTTGGATGTTAGACAGAAGACAAGATAAGCTAAAGGGTCAAATGT
>NW_025140875.1:0-1241 GCF_004010195.1 Chiloscyllium plagiosum | reverse complement strand
TTCTGGATTCTCCCATAAGTCATGGAGATGTACAGCACAGAAACAGGCCTTGTGGTATGGTGGTACAGAGGTTAGCACTGCTGCCTCGCAGCGTCAGAGACCTGGGTTCGATTCCCGCCTCAGCAGCTGACTGTGTGGAGTTTGCACATTCTCCCCATGTCTGCGTGGGTTTCCTCCCACAATCCAAAGATGTGCAGGTTAGGTGAACTGGCCATACTAAATTGCCCGTAGTGTTATGTGAAGAGGGGAATGGGTCTGGGTGGGTTGCGCTTTGGCGGGTCGGTGTGGACTTGTTGGGCCGAAGGGCCTTTTCCACACTGTAAGTAACCTAATCTTCGGTCCAACTCGTTCATGCCGACCAGATATCCTACATTAACCTAGTCCCGTTTCCCAGCACTCGGCCCATCTCCCTCCAAACCCTTCCTATCCATGTCCCCATCCAGGTGTCTTTTAAATGCTGTCATTGTATCAGCCTCCCTCACTTCCTCTAGCAGCTTGTTCCATACACGTACCACCCTCTGCGGGAAAAAGTTGCCCCTTAGGTCCCTGGGAAGACAAAAAGTACTTTCAACATCCCCGCACCCTGCCCCCAGCCATATCTCCTCAAGATCTTCAATGTTTCAATTCAGTCACCTTGGTCTCTTCTAAACTCCAGAGGATACAGGCCCGGTCTGTCTGGCGTTTCCTCATAAAGCAATCCACTTGTTCCGGAGATGAGTCTGGGCAAACCTTCTCTCAGCTTTTTCCTATGCATTCACATCCTCCTGGATGAACATTGACCGATACTGTACACGGTCCTCCAGATGTGTTCTCACCGGTGCCCTGTATAACTGGAGCATAACCTCCCTCCTCCTGTCTTCACTTCCCCTCACAATAAACCCGAACATCCCATTAGCTTTCCTGATTACTTGCTGTGCCTGCACACTAACCTTCTGTGACCCATACACCAGGACACCCAGCTTCCTCTGCATCTCAGAGCTCTGAAACCTCTCCCCAATTGGGTAATATACATGTTTTTCATGCCTCCTGTCAAAATGGACAGTTTTACACCTCATCCCTCCATCTCCCGGTTTCCTCAGGATCTGTAACGTCTCTCTGTCCTGAATTCACTCAAAGTGGGAGTGTTGTCCAGGATCGAGATTCCCAAACACCACTCCCCCACCGCCCCCAAATTCAGTCGGAACTGGTGGCCCCTCACTCTCTTTTTATTTATAGATATTTTTATTAGAGATTTAACATTT
>NW_025140874.1:0-1241 GCF_004010195.1 Chiloscyllium plagiosum | reverse complement strand
GGGTCAGTGCTGAGGGAGGGCCTCACTCTCGGAGGGTCAGTGCTAAGAGGGGGTGCCGCACTGTCGGAGGGTCAGTGCTGAGGGAGGTCCGCACTCTCGGAGGGTCAGTGCTGAGGGAGGGTCGCACAGTCGGAGGGTCAGTGCTGACGGAGAGCCACACTGTCGGAGGGTCAGTGCTAAGGGGGGTCCGCACTCTCGGAGGGTCAGTGCTGAGGGAGGGCCGCACTGTCGGAGGGTCAGTGCTGAGGGAGGGTCGCACAGTCGGAGGGTCAGTGCTGACGTAGCGCCACACTCTCGGAAGGTCAGTGCTGAGGGAGGGCCCCACTGTCGGAGGGTCAGTGCTGAGGGAGGGCCGCACTGTCGGAGGGTCAGTGCTGAGAGAGCACCGCTCTGTCGGAGGGTCAGTGCTGAGGGAGCGCCGCACTGTCGGAGAGTCAGTGCTGAGGGAGCACCGCACTGTCGGGGGGTCAGTGCTGAGGGAGCGCCGCACTGTCAGAGGGTCAGTGCCGAGGTAGCGCCGCACTGTCGGAGGGTCAGTGCTGAGGGAGCACCGCACTGTCGGGGGGTCAGTGCTGAGGGAGGGCCGCACTGTCGGAGGGTCAATGCTGAGGGATCCCCGCACAGTCGGAGGGTCAGTGCTGAGGGAGCGCCGCACTGTCGGAGGGTCAGTACTGAAGGAGGGCTGCACTGTCAGAGGGTCAGTGCTGAGGGAGGGCCGCACTGTCGGAGGGTCAGTGCCGAGGGAAGCCGCAATGTCGGAGGGTCAATGCTGAGGGATCCCCGCACAGTCGGAGGGTCAGTGCTGAGGGAGGGCCGCACTGTGGGAGGGTCAATGCTGAGGGATCCCCGCACAGTCGGAGGGTCAGTGCTGAGGGAGGGCCGCACTGTGGGAGGGTCAGTGCAGAGGGAGTGCCGCACTGTCGGAGGGTCAATGCTGAGGGATCCCCGCACAGTCGGAGGGTCAGTGCTGAGGGAGTCCCGCACTGTCGGAGGGTCTGTGCTGAGGGAGAACCGCACTGTCGGAGGGTCAGTGCGCACGGAGCGCCGCACTGTCGGAGGGTCAGTGCTGAGGCCGGGGCTGCACTGTCGGAGGGTCAGTGCTGAGGGAGGGCCGCACTGTCGGAGGGTCAGTGCTGAGGGAGGCCGCACTGTCGGAGGGTCAGTGCTGAGGGAGGGCCGCACAGTCGGAGGGTCAGTGCTGAGGGTGGGCCACACTGTCAGAGGGTCAGTGCTGAGGGAGC
>NW_025140873.1:0-1241 GCF_004010195.1 Chiloscyllium plagiosum | reverse complement strand
TTTCCTTCACACCAAGGGGAGTGATTGCCGGGAATTCTCTTTTCCAGAGAGCTGGGGAGATTGATCATCGAGATGTTTCGAAGGCGGTCACAATGGATACTTGACACATCAGAGAGTTGAGGGCTGAATAGCTTGGACAATGAAGATTACTTGAGGCCAAGAACAGATCAGCCATGATCTGCTGGAATAGAATCACATGCTTGAGGGGCTTAACGACCTTCTCGTGTTTCCTATGTTCTTTTATTCTGTTATTGGGAAGTTATTTTCTTGGATGGTCTGTTCTTGGATGTTGCAGTCAGAGAGACCATAGGATTCTGTGAGTCATGCCTGGGTGTGCTATGGGAGCTATTTTCAGTGAATATGCGTCTACAACATGATCAATACATGAAAAAAACCTGTTTCGCAGCGTCATCTGCTCCTTCGTTCACCAAGAATATTTTCCAAGCCCACACCAAACAGCATGTGACCGTTTTCAGGCGCAGAATGGTCTCCGGGTCTGTGCACCAGATTATTTGAGTAACTGGCCTCTAATTGCTCTTGTGTAGCATGTTTAAGGGGCTGTAGTTAGCACTGCTGCCTCACAGCGATTGTAGACCCGGGTTCAATTCCCGACTCCGGCGACTGACTGTGTGGAGTTTGCACATTCTCCCCGTGTCTGCGTGGGTTTCCTCCGGGTGCTCCGGTTTCCTCCCACAGTCCAAAGATGTGCGGGTCAGGTGAATTGGCCATGCTAAATTGCCCGTAGTGTTAGGTTAAAGGGGTAAAGGTAGGGGTATGGGTGGGTTGCGCTTCGGCGGGTCGGTGTGGACTTGTTGGGCCGAAGGGCCTGTTTCCACACTGTAAGTAATCTAATCTAATCTAATCTAATCTAAAGGAGAAACTGGACTGAGGAGCAGGAAGTGGGTCATTAGCCACTTTGAGCGTTCTCCACCAGGCTGATTGTGAATAAACTGGTTGTGGTCTCAGCCTCAATTTCACATCTGTATTTCAAAAACTTTTTGCCTGTGCAACATCTAAGCGACACAACTTTGAATAAATGCTAAAAAAAATACAAGCACTACAATCTTCTGGGGAAGAGCATTCGCACTAAAACAGGCCTTTATGAATTTCTTCACATACCTGTTCACACAAAGTTGAAGAGATGTCAGAAAGCTAGTCCTTTTTTCCTTAAAGCTGTTCCTTTTCTGAAGGGTCGTGTAACAATCCAATTTGATAGAGCTGCAAGTGTATTAGGAAGCCAC
>NW_025140872.1:0-1241 GCF_004010195.1 Chiloscyllium plagiosum | reverse complement strand
GCATGGATAGGATAAATAGGCAAAGTCTTTTCCCTACGGTCGGGTAGTCCAGAACTAGAGGGCATAGGCTTAGGGTGAGAGGAGAAAGATATAAAAGAGACCTAAGGGGCAACTTTTTCACGCAGAGGGTGGTACGTGTATGGAATGAACTGCCAGAGGATGTGGTGGAGGCTGGTACAATTGCAACTTTTAAGAGGCATTTAGATGGGTATATGAATAGGAAGGGTTTGGAGGGATATGGGCCTGGTGCTGGCAGGTGGGACTAGATTGGGTTGGGATATCTGGTCGCCATGGAGGGGTTGGACCGAAGGGTCTGTTTCCATGCTGTACATCTCTATGACTCATTGTAAATAAAGGGTGACTTAGTGACAGGAAATCAACCTCTGTGAAAATATTTCAGACTGGATTAAGAAATATCAAGTAAATATTACTGATCAAGATAAACATCATGTTTAACCAAAGATTTTGTCCAATTTATGACTTTGTATCATTTACAGCAAGTTATAAAGATAATAAACAAACTCAAATTCAATTCACTGACTCCCACACCCTACTGCAAAGTTCAAGATTCATTTGTTACCTGATAGACGACATGACAGCCTTGTATTTGGTAAGTCATGAATGAACAAACCCACTCTGGATACAGTCATCTCCTGTTGGAGTTTGTCATACTGACTGCAAATCTTCTTGACAGCAAGTATACTTTAAGGTTGAAGGAGTTGGTGCTGCATAAGTGGTCCCAAGAATGTTCAAGTTTCAACATTTGCAATACTTTTTCTCTGCTGATGTTTTGTACAGTGTGAATAAGTCACATGGTAATTTGTTAGGAATTTCAGAGTTCTTAAACTTTTAGTTGAAAGTTTTGTTTTGCGGCACAGTGGCTCAGTGGTTAGCACTGCTGCCTCACAGCACCAGGGTCCCAGGTTCAATTCTGGCCTCTGGTGACTGTGTGGAGTTTGCACATTCTCCCCATGTCTGCGTGGGTTTCCTCAGGGTGCTCCGGTTTCCTCCCACAGTCCAAAGATGTGCAGGCCAAGTGAATTGGCCATGCTAAATTGCCCATAGTGTTAGGTGCATTAGTCAGAGGGAAATGGGGCTGGGTGGATTAGTCTTCAGAGGGTCGGTGTAGACTTGTTGGTCCGAAGGGCCTGTTTCCACATTGTAGGGGATCTAATCCAATCAAATATAGTCCTCACTCAAAATTTTATAACACTTGGGCACAGTGGGTCACCTACCCCCTA
>NW_025140871.1:0-1241 GCF_004010195.1 Chiloscyllium plagiosum | reverse complement strand
AGTGTGATGGGGTCAGGGTGACGGTGATGAGGGGAGGGGATCTTGAGGGATGGGATCTCTGGCTATTGAGCGAGTTCACGAGGTCAATTCCTAGGATGGCGGGATTACCTTATACTGAAAGACTGGAGAGACTGGGCTTGTACACCCATGAATTTAGAAGACTGAGAGGGGATATGATTGAGACATATAAGATTATTAAAGGATTGTACACTCTGGAGGCAGGAAACATGTTTCCGCTGATGGGTGATTGCCGAACCAAAGTACACAGCTTAAAAATACGGGGTAGACCATTTAGGACAGAGATGAGGAGAAACCTCTTCACCCAGAGAGTAGTGGCTGTGTGGAATGCTCTGCCCCAGAGGGCAGTGGAGGCCCAGACTCTGGATTCATTTAAGAAAGAATAGATAGAGCTCTCAAGGATTGTGGAATCAAGGGTGATGGAGATAAAGCAGGAAAAGTATATTGATTAAGGATGATGAGCCATGATCATATTCAATGGTGGTGCAGGCTCGAAGCGCTGAATGGCCGACTCCTGCACCTACTGTCTATTGTCTATTATCAGAGTGACGGTGTTGGAGTGAGTGTGAGGGGTTCAGGGAGACAATGGTGGAGTGAGTGTGAGGGGATCAGGGTGACGGTGATGGAGTGAGTGTGAGGGGGTCAGGGAGACAGTGAAGGAGTGAGTGTGAGGGGGTAAGGATGACGGTGATGGAGTGAGTGTGTGGGGGTTAGGGAGACACCCTGACCCACTCATTCACTCCATCACCGTCATCCTGACCCCATCGCACTTACTCCATCACCGTCACCCTGAACCCCTCACCATCAATCAATCACCATCATACTGACCCTCTCACACTCGCTCCAGCACCGACACCTTGACCCTCTCACACTCATTCCTTCACTGTCAGCCTGACGCACTCATACTCACTCCTCCACCGTCAACCTGACCGCCTAACACTCGCTCCATCACCGTCACCATGATCCCCTCATACTCACTCCTTCACCATCACCCTGAACACCTCACACTCGCTCCATCAACGTCACCATGACCCCCTCACACTCATGCCATCACTATCATCCTGACCCCATCACACTCACTCCATCACCGTCACCCTGATTCCCTACACACTCACTCCATCACAGTGTCCCTGACACTGTCACACTCACTCGGTCACCGCCACCCTGATTCCCTCACACTCACTCCATCAACGCGACACTGACCCCTCACACTCACTCAATCA
>NW_025140870.1:0-1241 GCF_004010195.1 Chiloscyllium plagiosum | reverse complement strand
AACGTATGCCCTCTAGGTTTAGACTACCCAATCCTTGGGAAAAGACCTTGAATGTTTACCATATCCATACCCCTCATGTTATATAAACGTCTGTCAGGTCACCCCTCAGTCTCCGATGCTCCAGGGAAAATAACCCCAGCTTATTCAGCAACAACCCTGGCAACATCTTGTCAATCTTTTCTGAGCACTTTTCAGTTTCACAACGTCATTCCGAGAGCAGGGAGGCTGGAATTGCAGAGAACTCCAATTGTTGTCTAACGTATTACTCCTGTTCCCTGAGTTCCCCAATCTTTGTCCACAGTAAGTTCTGGAGTGAAAAAGTTGTTTAGGGTCTTAGCAAATATCCTAAAGTTCCATATATCAATTGCCTCATTGATATTTCAGGGCCCTTATTTTGTCTCGAGTTACTCTTTTACTCAATATATTTATACAACACTTTTGTATTCTCCTTATCCTTCTCTGCCGAGTCTATTTCATTTACCCTTTCTGCATTCCTGATTTCCACCCACAGTGTATTCCTACAGCCCCTGTGATCCTCAGGAATTCCCTTGATCCAGCTGGCTATACATGACATGTGCCTCCTTTTCCTTGACCCTTGACCAGACCCTCAATAGACAGCCAGTGTTTCCTAATGCTGTCACATTGAGCTGGCACACAAACAGGAACATGCTGGTGGTGATCACACACTTTTAAAATATTCTCACTTGCCAGACTTCCCTTTCCCTGCAAATAGACTCCCCAGTCACATTTTGAAAGTTCCTGGTTAAGACTATCAAGATTGATCTGGCCCCATTTTATACTTTGAACTTGTGGACCAGGCCTGTCCTTTTCCATAGCTATTTTCAAACTAATAGAACTGTGGTCACTTTGGCGAAATGCTTTTCCATTAACGCCTCAGTCCCTTTCCCTATCTTATTTCCCAAGGGGAGGTCAGGTTTTGCCGTTTCTCTTTTCAGGCCATTTACATAATTATTGGGAGTTTCTGGAACACAATTACAAAATTCCTCCCTTGCACACACTGAACACTGGCAGTCCCAGCCGAGGTTTGGAAAGTTCAAAAACCCCTACACATAACAGCCCTATTATTATGATTGGTATTTGAGATCTCCCAACATATTTAGAACAAAAAACATAGAACATAGAACAATACAGCACAGAACAGGCCCTTCAGCCCACAATGTTGAGTCGACCATTGATCCACATGTATGACCCTCAGATTTCGGTGACCATATGCATGTCCA
>NW_025140869.1:0-1241 GCF_004010195.1 Chiloscyllium plagiosum | reverse complement strand
GGTGGAGTGGATAGGTGGGAAGGAAGATTGGCAGATAGGATACGTCACGAGGATGGTGCTAAGCTGAAAGGTTAGAACTGGGGTGAGGTGGAGGGAGGGGAAATGAGGAAACTGGTGAAGTCCACATTGATGCCCTGGCATTGGAGTGTTCGGAGGCAGAAGGAGGCGTTCTTCCTGCAGGCGTCTGGTGGTGAGGGAGTGGTGGTTGAGACGGCCCAGGACCTGCATGTCCTCGGCAGAGCGGGAGGGGGAGTTGAAATGATGGGCCACGGGGCGGTGGGGTTGATTGGTGCGGGTGTCCTGGAGAAGTTCCCTAAAGCGCTCTGCTAGAGGGCGTCTGGTTTCCCCAACGTAGAGGAGACCGCATCAGGAGTGACGGATACACTAAATGACATTGGAGGATGTGCAGGTGAAACGTTGATGGATATGGAAGGCTCCTTTGGGGCATGGACGGTGGTGAGGTGGGGGAGGGGGTGCGAGGGAAAGGTGTGCGCACAGGTTTTGCAATTCCTATGGCGGCAGGGGAAGGTCCCAGGAGGGGACAGTGGGTTGTTGTGGGGAGGCATGAACCTGACCAGGTATTCACGGAGGGAAATGTCTTTGTGGAAAGCGGTGGGGAGGGAAATATAGCCCTGGTGGTGGGGTCCGTTTGGAGGTGATGGACATGTCGGCAGATGATGCAGTTTATGCGAAGGTTGGTAGGGTGAAATGAGGAGCGGGGGTCTGTCCTTGTTACGGTTGGAGGGGTGGGGTTTGAAGGCGGAGGTGCAGGATGTGGATGAGATGCATTGGAGGGCATCTTCAACCACGTGGGAAGGGAAATTGCGGTCTTTAAAGGAGGCCACCTAGTGTGTTCTGTGTGGTGGAACTGGTCCTGGACCTCCTCTGCAGATGCGGCAAAGGCGAAAAAATTGGGAATATGGGATAATATTTTTGCAGGAGGTAGGGTGGGAAGAGATGTAATCCAGGTAGCTGTGGGAGTTGGTGGGTTTGTAAAAAATATCAGTGTCAAGTCTGTCGTCATTGATGGAGATGGAGAGGTCCAGGAAGGGGAGGGAGGTGCCAGAGATGGTCCAGGTGAATTTAAGGTCAGAGTGGAAAGTGTTGGTGAAGTTGATGAATTGCTCAACCTCCTCGCGGGAGCACAAGGTGGCGCTGATGCAGTCATCAATGCAGCTCCTGGATTAGTTCAGCATCAATCTTACCTGTTCACTGTAGATTCCACGTGACTTCACCTTTTG
>NW_025140868.1:0-1241 GCF_004010195.1 Chiloscyllium plagiosum | reverse complement strand
TACAATACCCAGTGAGTGCTCCAGTGCAATTCCCGGTAGGTTCAGTGCAGTTCCTAGTGAGTGATCCATGCAGCTCTCTGACTAATATTCACTCTGATGCAATAGCTTGTGGTGATTATTGGGTGATGCATCACATTGCTGTCAGAGGAAGCTGGCTGTGTGCAAATTGGCTGTCCACACTTCAAGAGAACTTAATTTGTTTTGGAGTCATGGAGTCATTGAGATGTACAGCACAGAAACAGACCCTTCGGTCCAACCCGTCCATGCCGACCATTAATCCCAACCCAAACTAGTCCAATCTGCCAGTACTCGGCCCATATCCCTCCAAACCCTTCCTGTTCATATACCCATCCAAATGCCTCTTAAATTTTGCAATTGTACCAGCCTCCACCACATCCTCTGGCAGCTCATTCCATACACATACCACCCTCTGCGTAAAAACGTTGCCGCTTAGGTCTCTTTTATATCTTTCCCCTCTCATCCTAAACCTATGCCTTCTAGTTCTGCACTCACCGACCCTAGGGAAAAGACTTTACCTATTTATCCAATCCATGCCCCTCATGATTTTATAAACCTCTATAAGGTCGCCCCTCAGCCTCCGACGCTCCAGGGAAAACAGCCCCAGCCTGTTCAGCCTCTCCCTATAGCGCAATTCCTCCAACCCTGGCAACATCCTTGTAAATATTTTCTGAACCCTTTCAAGTTTCACAGCATCTTTCCAATAGGTAGGAGATCAGAATTGCACACAATATTCTAACAGCGGCCTGACTGATGTCCTGTACAGCCACAACATGACCTCCCAAATCCTGTACTCAACACTCTGACCAATAAAGGAAAGCATACCAAATGCCTTCTTCACTATCCTATCTACCTGCGACTCCACTTTCAAAGAGATATGAACTTGCACTCCAAGGTCTCGGTGTTCAGCAACATACCCTAGGACCTTACCATTAAGTGTATAAATCCTACTAAGATTTGCTTTCCCAAAATGTAGCACCTCGCATTTATCTGAATTGAACTCCATCTGCTACTTCTCAGCCCATTGGCCCATCTGGTCAAGATCCTGTTATAATCTGAGGTAACCTTCTTTGCTGTCCACTACACCTCCAATTTTGATGTCATCTGCAAACTTATTGACCATAACTCTTATGCTCACATCCAAATCATTTATATAAATGGCAAGAAGTTGTGGACCCAGTACCAATCCTTGTGGCAATCCACTGGTCACAGGCCTCCAGTCT
>NW_025140867.1:0-1241 GCF_004010195.1 Chiloscyllium plagiosum | reverse complement strand
TATATACATTAAGGACAAAAGTGTAACTCAAGATAAAATAGAAACCCTCAAAGATCAGGAAGGCAGGAGATGTGTGTGCAACTAAAAGAGATACAAATTGGGTATTTTTGCATCACTATGTACTATGGAGAAAGACATGGAAGATACAGAATGTGGGGAAATAGATGGTGACATCTTGAAAAATGTCCCTATTGCGGAGGAGGCGGTGCTTTATGTCTTTAAACGTATAAAGGCGGATCAATCACCAGGATCTGATCAGATGGACCCTAGAAATGTTTGGGACCTAGGGGAAGTGATTGCTGGTCCCAATGTTGAGATATTTGTATCATTGCTGGCCATGGGTGAGATGCTGGAAGACTGGAGGTTGGCTCAGGTGGTGCCACTATTTTAGAAATGTGGTAAGGAAACGCCAGGGAACTTTGGACTGGTGGGTCTGACGTCAGTGGGCAAGGTGTTGGAGGGAATCCTCAAGGACAGGATTTACACGTATTTTGATTGGAAAACACAGAATAAGCACTGCCAGCATGACCTTGTGCGTGGGTAATCATGTCTCACTAACTTGATGTGCATTTTGAAAAAGTTATGAAGAGGATTGATGAAGGCAGAACTTTAGACGTGATATATATGGACTTCAGGAAGGCATTGAACCAGATTCCTCATGGTAGAGTAGTTAGAAAGGTTAAATCACATTAAACTAAGGGAAACCCAGCGTATGGGTCAGAAGTGGCTCGAGGTAGAAAACAGAGGTTGGTGATGGAAGGTTGGTTTTGAGACTGGAGGCCTGAAACCAATGATGTGCCACAAGGATCAGTGCTGGATCCACAGCTTTTCCTCATTCATATAGATGACTTGGATATGTACACGGGAGATACAGTTAGGAAGTTTGCAGATGACACCAGAATTAGAGTGGGAGTGGGCAGCGAAGAAGGTTCCCTCAGTGCACAACGGGATCTTAATCAGATGGGCCAATTGGCCAAGGAGTGGCCGATGGAGTTTAATTTAGATGAATGTGAGGTGCTGCATTTTGGAATGGCAAATCAGAATAGGACATATACTGTTAATGGCAAGGTCCTGAGGAGTGTTGCTGAACAAAAAGATTTTGGAATGCAGGTTCGTAGTTCCTTGAAAATGATGTGTCAGGTAGACAGGATGGTGAAGAAGACATTTGGTATCCATTCCATCATTCGTCACAGCATTGAGTATTGGATTTCAAAGACAATGTTTTGTCTGCACAGGACATT
>NW_025140866.1:0-1241 GCF_004010195.1 Chiloscyllium plagiosum | reverse complement strand
GGAGGTATCAGTGCTAACCACAGATCCACCATGCACATCCGTTAGTTTTATTAGTTACTTGTGGCTTACTAAAGAAATCTGCCTGACTTGTTCCTGTCACTGAACCTGACTCAGTCTGAGAACTTTATCATCGGCCATATCATCAACCTGGTTACATTTAAAATTTGGTGTCAGCAGTGGAGGAATGGGACGAGAAAAGGAAACAGTGACACCCTCCAACATCCGTCAGAGCAGGAATTAGGATAAATCCACAAAGTGGGATTTCAGTCAAGTGGGAATTCTCTTTCCCAGAAGTTTGGGGTCGCTGGACCTTGATATTATATCGAAGCTGGTTTTGTCTGATTTTCCATGGACAAGTGAATCAGGGATAATGGTGCATGGAAAGAAAAGTCCAGCTGGGATCACAATGAGATGACCTTATTTACTGGTGGAGTAGTGTGAAGTGGCCGAATGGCCCACTTGTGTCCCTCAGCCCTATGTTCTGATGTTCCTTTCAACCCTCGGACATGCTAAACAGCGGCAGATCGAGGCCACTCCGATAGTTAGGTGTAGTTTTTGAAATGTACTTGGAAAATCCAGGCTGGATCAGGAAGTGAACATACCCCCACCCCCCAGTCCCTGTTTCCAAGCTTCCCCTCCCTGTAACTTCTGCTCCAGATGTGGGTCATGTTGCAGACCCAGATACACTGGGAATACAGACACATACCCCACCCAGGGTTAAAACAACAAATCCTCTGCTCTCCCTGAATGCAACATTGCACAACACGATTTCCAGCAAAATAACCCGTTACTTTCCAAAAGCATAACATGTGAAATTAATAAATAGGGACAGGAGTAGGTCAATCGGCCCCTCAAGCTAACCCTGTCATTTAATAAGAACATTGCTGATCTACTCCAGGGCTCAACTCCACTCTCTTGCAGACTCCTTGTATCCCTCCACACCTCTCTGAGTTCGGGAATTCCAGACATTCACTACCTTCGGAGAGAACACATTACTCTGCATCTAAGATTGAAATCGATGTTCCTTATTCGGTATCTATATCATCGAGTTCGATACTTTGCTCAAGAATGGAAACAAATTCTCAACATCTACCTTCTCCAATCCCTTCTGTGTCTTGTAGGTTTCAGCATTATCACTCCTCATTCATTTAAACCCCAATGAATTATCGCCTCACCAACTTAGAGATTCTCAATAACACAACTCTTTCTTCCCAGGAAACCGCCTAACGTACCAACCAAGT
>NW_025140865.1:0-1241 GCF_004010195.1 Chiloscyllium plagiosum | reverse complement strand
TAAATTTAAATGAGAAAAATAGGAACAAAAACTCATTTTACTAATGGCAACCAGAAACTATCGGGATTCATTTTATTATTTCACTGATAACCTTCGGGAAAGAAACTAAACATTATTGGCCAGTCTGGACGAATTGTGAAGACAGATCCACAACACTCTGGCTAGCTCCATATTATCTTGACAAATGGCCTTACAATCAAGGGCAATTAGTGATGGACAAGAAATGTTGTCCTTGCCAGTGATGCTGACATGACGTGGCAAAGAAAAATACTACAAGTGAAATAAGCCAAGGAACTGTGGATGCAGAAGATCTGAAATGAAATTCTTCAGTGTATGGAAATGTTGGAGAATGTCATCTGATATGGGAACCTCGGTCGGGAGTAAAACAGATAACGTATCGAGTCCAGTGACCCGACATCGGAAATGTAAGCAACTGGGAAATATTCTGATTTATATGAGCGATGGCTGGATGACAGATGGAGAGTTTGCGGTTAAATGGAAGGAGAAATGTCCAGCGAGAGAGAGAGACAGAGAAATATAGATAGATACAGAGTGAGGAGAGAAAGGAAAGGAAAGGAAAGCATTATCAACACTGAATGGATGCAGCATGTATTTCGGAATTTCACTTGCTCCTTTCATTGGAAAATATGCGGAGGTTCTATGGACGCTTTTTTCTCGGGTTTGTGTTGTCAACTGTAGCATTCATTCAGGGAGAACCGAGAGTCTGTTGATCACACTCTGGACCCTGCACCGACAGTGTATTTGGGTCCACGACAAACAAATATCGCTGAGACAACACATAAGGGAAGCCCTGTCCCAGGAAGGAGCAGGGCACTGCACTTCACGCACAGACACCTCCACTTCCCGAGTTTTCCACGAATATTGTTATAAGCTGAACGAATTCCAAGTGTAAAATGTGAACCCAGCTTCTTTCGAAAATGTGGTGGTCAGTGTCTGTGTCCCATCCTTCAGAATAATGTAGTTTCACACGTGGGGCATGACTGTGCCGACACTCGTCATGAAGTGAAATACATTGAGTTTGACCTTTCCAGGCAGGAGTGGGTGACACATCCATCGTTTCCAATGTGCAGCCTTTGGATTTATTCACGACTTGACAGAAGCCACCTGACCACTGAGAGGAATACATTGTCTCTGTCTCCCACAAGGAAGGTGCAGCAAGTAACTTCCCGAAATACTAGGGATTAGACGGACTGGTGAAGATGAGGAACTGCAGGAAGATA
>NW_025140864.1:0-1241 GCF_004010195.1 Chiloscyllium plagiosum | reverse complement strand
GTTACCTCCCTTTTGCATTGCCTCCCAGGGTCAGTTCTCTCCACATCAACGACTATTCCGCATTCCCAATCCAATTGTCATTGAACCTCACACAAATTCCCATTCCTCACACTTTCTCTTTACCTCATGCCTTCCTTTTTCAAGTAGAACAGTGTGGACTGACGTAATGCCCATCTGCGGTTCTCGTCCTGAAATGAGAGCGGATGAATGGCCTTCTGCTGCTCCCCTTTGCCATCGCAAAAAGGCTGAATTGCTTCCTCCAATTCTTTTGATATTAAGTCATCCTAGTCTGACATACTGAGAAACTAGGCCACTGGTTTCAAACTTCCACCTATGGTCTCCATTAGACCCCTCCCACACTAGTGATGATCGCCTACAACTTCTTCCGTATGGCAAAAGGTACAGAAGCCTGAACACACAAACCAGCAGGTTCAGGAACAGCTTCTGTCCAGCTGTTATTAGACTATTGAATGGACTCTCTTGACTTAAGTAATGCCTCCCAGGATCACTTCTCTCCACCACACCGACTATTACTCGTTCCCAATCCAATTGTCATTGAACCTCACAAAAATTCTCATTCCTCACACTTTCTAACACTGATGTCTCTTGTCCGCACTGTGCATTGTATACTGCATGCCCCATCAAAATATTCTTTTCTGTACATCGTTACTTAGTATGGTCTGCCCGTACTGTTCGTTAACAAAGCTTTTTCCCTGTACCTCTCTGCATTTTACAATAAATCAATCAAAGCGAATCAAATTAAACTCAGCCATGCCGATCAGATGCCCTAAATTTTCCCATTTGGCCCATATCCCTCTAAACCTTTCCTATTCATATCCCCATAGAGACTTCCCAAAGGAGAAGGTGACTACACCAGAAATGATGGGGACCAGAGGTGATAGAATCTTCACTGACTTTTTGTTACCTGTATTCTTTTAATAAAAAAGTTGTTCGACCTGTGAACTGAGAACTGTTTGCTGAGAATAACTTGTGGCCTTTGAGACTGCTTGGGGTAAAAGGAACAGACTAAACGATCTTTATTTTGTTTGTGAAACCAGGCCTTGGGGCTCATTGTCGGATGACTCTGGCTGAAAAGGGTTTCTGCTGACAGAGTGACCTCGGGAAGAACGCCCTGAAGATCAACAAATCCTTTGTTTTCAGTTCATATGACTGGAAGCGAACTGACAGTGTGGCCTCGCAGATGTTCCTGTCCTCTATCACGGAGGTCTTGGACGACAGCG
>NW_025140863.1:0-1241 GCF_004010195.1 Chiloscyllium plagiosum | reverse complement strand
AGAGAGGGAATCCCAGGGTGTGTGAGAGAGAGGGAATCCCAGAGTGTGTGCGAGAGAGTGGGAATCCCAGAGTGTGTGCCAGAGAGAGGGAATCCCAGAGTGTGTGTGAGAGAGACGGAATCCCAGAGACAGTGTGCGAGAGAGGGAATCCCAGTGTGTGTGAGAGAGCGGGAATCCCAAATTGTGTGTGATAGAGGGAATCCCAGAGTGTGTGTGTGAGAGGGAATCCCAGAATGTGTGAGAGAGAGGAAATCCCGGAGTATCTGAGAGAGATGGAATCTCAAAGTTTCCCAGATTGTGTGTGACAGAATCGCAGAGAGTTCCAGAATGTGTGTGAGAGAGGGAATCCCAGTTTGTGTGTGAGAGAGGGAATCCCAGAATGTCCCAGAGTGAGTATGAGAGAATCCCAGAATGTGTGTGAGAGAGGGAATCCAAGAATGTCCCAGAGTGTGTATGAGAGAATCCCAGAGTGTGAGAGTGTCGGAATGCCAGAGTGTGTGTGAGATATTGGGAATCCCTGAGTGTGTGTGACAGAGGAAATCCCAGAGTATGTGTGAGAGAGGGAATCCCAGTGAGTCCCAGAGTGTTTGTGAGAGAGGAAATACCAGTGTGTGTGTGAAAGAGGGAATCCCAGAATGCGTGTGCGAGAGGGAATCCCAGAGTGTGTGCGAGAGAGAGGGAATCCCATGAGTCCCAGAGTGTGTGAGAGAGAGGAAATCCCAGAGATTCCCAGAGTGTGTGAGAGAGAGGGGATCCCAGAGTGTGTGTGCGAGAGGGAATCCCAGAGTGTGTGTGCGAGAGGGAATCCCAGAGTGTGTGTGAGAGAGGGAATACCAGAGTGTGAGAGTGTGGGAATGCCAGAGTGTGTGAGAGTGAATCCCAGAGTGTGTGTGTCGGAGTCCCAGTGTGCGTGAGAGAGAGGGAATCCCAGATTGTGCGTTTGCGAGGGGATCCCAGAGTGTGTGTGAGAGTCGGAATCCCAGAGTGTGTGTGAAAGAGGGAATCCCAGTGTGTCCCAGACAGTGTGTGAGTGAGGGAATCCCAGAGGTGTGTGTGAGTTTCCCAGAGTGTGTGTGAGTGAGGGAATCCCAGAGAGTCCCAGAGTGTGTGAGAGAGAGAGAATCCCAGAGTGTGTGAAGGATAGGGAATCCCAGAGAGCGTGTCAGAGAGGGATTTCCCAGAGTGTGTGAGAGGGAATACCAGGGTGTGTGTGAGAGAGAGGGAATCCCAGAGTGTGTGTG
>NW_025140862.1:0-1241 GCF_004010195.1 Chiloscyllium plagiosum | reverse complement strand
CCTGTAGCTCAAACCCTCCAACTCTGGAAACATTCTCATAAATGTCTCCTGAACCTTTTCAATTCTCACAACATCTTTCCTATAGGAGGGAGGCCAGAACTGCACAGTGTATTTGAAAAGTGACCTAACCAATGTCCTGTACAGTCACAACATGACCTCCCAATTCCGATACTCAGTGCACTGACCAATAAAGGAAAGAATATTAAACACTTTCTTCACTAACCTCTCTATCTGTGATTCCACTTTCAAGGAACTATGAACCTACACTCCAGGGTCTCTTTGTTTGGCAACAATCCCCAGGACTTTATCATTTCGTGTCTAAGTCCTCCCCTGATTTGCTTCCAAAATGCAGAACCTCACATCTATCTAAATTAAATTCCATCTGCCATTCCTCAATCCATTGGCCCATCTGATCAAGATCCCATTGGACTCTAAGGTAACTTTCTTTGCTGTCCACTGCATCTCCAATTTTGGTATCACCTGCAATCTTATTGACTATCCCTCCTACGTTCACATCCAAATTATTTAAATAATGAAGAAAGGCAGATGACCCAGTACCAATTCTTATGGGACATCACTGGTCACAGGCTTCCAGTCTGAAAAACAACCCTCCACCACTACCCTCTGCCTTCTACAGTCCTGAGCCAGTTTTGTAGCCAAATGGCTAATTCTCCCTGTATTCCATGTGATCTAACCTTGCTAATCAGTCTAAAATGAGGACAATTGTTAAATGACTTACTTTGTCCTCATCATAATTCCTCTTCATTACTTCTTCAAAAACCTCCCTCAAGTTAGTGAGACATGACTTCTCACACAAAGCCATGCTGACTACCCCTAATCAGTCCTTGCTTTTCCAAATACGTGAAAATCTTGTCCCTCAGGACACCCTCCAACAGCTTGCCCACCACCGATGTCAGGCTCACTGGTCTACAGTACCCTGGCTTTCCCTCACTACCTTCTTAAATATTGGCACCACATTCGCCAACTCCAGTCTTCCAGCACCTTAGCTGTGGCTATCATTGATACAAATATGTCAGCAAGTGGCAAGTGGCCCAGTAATCACTTTCCTAGCTTACCACAGAGTTCAAGGTACACCTGATCAGATCCCAGAGATTTATCCACCTTTATATGCTTTATGACACCTAGCACCTCCTCCTCTGAAATAAGGACATTTTTCAGGCTTTCACCATCTATTTCCCCTCAATCCTTATATCCCATGTCCTTCTCCACAATAAACGCTG
>NW_025140861.1:0-1241 GCF_004010195.1 Chiloscyllium plagiosum | reverse complement strand
GGGAGCTCTTGTGGTGCAGTGGCCGCGTCCCTGTCAGTAGACCCCAAGCGGCTAAGGTTCAAGTCCCACCTGCTCCAGAGATGTGTGCAATATCACTGAACAGGCTGATTAGAAAAATAAGTTAAATAAAACACCATATCTAAAGGTTCTTGCAGTGCAGTGGTAATGTCCCCACATCTGGATCGGGAGGCCCGGGTTCAAGTCATCTGTTTCTGAGATCTGTAACAACCGCTCTGAACAGGTTGACTGGAAAAAATGTGAAATAAAATAAAACACGTATCTCATCAACTTTTTAATGCAGACATATGTTATTGATGTTAATCAAATTAATTATAGGAACACAAAATAACATTAAATAGAATCTTGGTTGAGTAGAATTCCACAACACTAAAACAAAAGTGTAGGTAACTGACCTTTGAAGTACATTTATTAAAAATCATAATATACCATGCATGATTAATATTCCTCAATTCAAAATGTTTCACTGAATCATTCAAACTCTAATTGCAGAATCCATGATTTGGTAAATTTGTTTAACGCATATAAATTAGCACTATACAGCAATGTTGCAGGCTAGACAAGTACAGCTCAACCACATTTTAAAGTGATTACACTAATTAAGTTTGCTATTTATTCTGCTTTAAAGCAGATCAGGGAAAATAAGGCAAGTGCACAAAAAATGGTATATATTTTCTTGACAAAATCTATACCAAAATGCTCAATTTTACATTTGACTGAATTTCATGAATTCAAAATTTCTGAGAGATTTTACATGTGGCCCTTCTCAAAACCTTTGTAACAATGTCTGCAAAATCAATGTGACCTGCAACTCGTTGCTAATATGTAATGAACTAAGTCTTGTGAATGACGAAATTTGTCTGTTTAGATGAGGATATTGTTTTCCTCCACCACATTAGACCAAACAGACCCAGATGCTTTCTACCCTTAGAGAGTGGTGGCAGCAACCATCACCAAGAGCAGACCTGCTGTGCTTCTGCAGCACCACACTTTTCGATAGTAAAGCAACCATACTGCTGAAGTTCAGTATGAACTTTCAATTAGAAACCACTCAATCTTAGGAATTGTAGTAATGCCCTCTTCGATGATATGGGAAACCCCCCAAAAGCCTTTGATTTCACATCACGTGGGGTCATTGGCCCATCTCCAATGACATTGTCCACGAATGTGACTTGGGCTTTTGCAAATTCACTCTTAGCCAGCTTTGTCACCAAGCTCATTTC
>NW_025140860.1:0-1241 GCF_004010195.1 Chiloscyllium plagiosum | reverse complement strand
GCAAGACAGCAGTGCTAACCACTGAGCCACCATTCCGCCCAACTTCCAATATTTGTGATGGAATTCCTCCACATGTTCAAGCCTGTAAACCACAGTCTTCACACCCAATAAAATCTGACTCCATGCAACATAGTTCATTGCATCTTTCCAGTTTAGAAATCAGACACTTTATCTGGGATTAAGCAAAGCTTCTTGCTTGATGTCCAGGTTCATGCACCCAAACTTCTCTCCTAGTCCCTCTCCCTGTGAATGGAAACCCCCCTCCCAGATTTGGAGCACACACTAGGGCTAGGAGTCTTCACGGTTTAACCAGCACTCTCCGTGGAGATCACCAGAATTACACCACAATTTTGTTCTAGGAGAGCAAACATAGAATAGCCTTTCTTGTCACATATACTCGATGAATACAGTGAGGAGTTTATACCTCACCAATTACAGTACCGACTGAGATACAAAAGTAAAAGTTCAGGACAGCAGACCACGCTGGCAGCTAGTTTTCAGTTTGCACCTGTGACACACAATCCCGGGAAGCTGCTATGCAAGGAGGCTGCTACGCCAGACTAGACCGTTGCCATGTCACCCCGGGAGGCTGCTGCACCAGGCGGGGAGGTCACTGTGCTGTAAGGCCACTGTACCAGGTCAGGAGGATGCCACACTGAGAGGCCACTGCGCCAGGATGGGAGGATGGCACGCCATGCTGGAAGGCTGCTGTGCTAGGCTGGGAGGCCCTTGCAACAGGCCAGGAGGATGTCATGCCTCACCGGAATGCTGCTATGGGAACCATAAGGCTGCCCACAACCTGCCAGGAAGCTGCTGGGCCAGGCCAGGAGACCGTGAGAGAAGGCTGCTGTGCCATGCTAGGAGTCATCACCAAAGGGCGCAAATCATCTCTGCAGGCAAGGACTTGTGCTCCCCAGAGGATGGGAGTGGTTGCCAGAGGCCGGGAATCATCTCTACAGGCAAGGAATCATTGCTCACCAGCGGCCAGGAAGGAAAGGAGCAGGAAAAGAGAAAGAAGAACACGTGGCGCGGATGAGTTCAGGCTGGAACATCCTACTCCGCTGCCTTCTTGGAGCTTGGTATCAGGAACTGCTGCTGAGGATACAGTCCAATGTCAAAGATTAGGGGAGATGATGGCGTTTTGGTCTTGTGAGACAATGATTTCAGAGATCTAGGGGAGCTGGGTTCGATAACCACAATGGCAGACAGTGAATTCAATACAAATCTAGACTTAACAGTCT
>NW_025140859.1:0-1241 GCF_004010195.1 Chiloscyllium plagiosum | reverse complement strand
GAGGACTATTGATGTTGTGCATGAGGTAGAAGTCGGGAATGCTGATCCAACCCGCTAGGCTTAATAATTTCAAAGCTATACAGGTGCAGACGGAGGTAGATGCATGCTCAACGAAAATATCACTGAACGGAGTCAGAGTGAATGCAGTTCACCAATCGTGTGAGCGCCCAATCCTGACGGGACTCACTTATTTTGTGTGGACTAGCGGAAGGCCAACATTTTAATTAAATCGAAGTCATATCCAATACCAAGGTTGGAGGATTGCACAGAGAAAGTTGGACAAGCCAGCTGCATCCCAAAGTGGGAACTACTGCGTCGTTATTGGCTGATACCTTGATCAGCCAAAGCCAAAGAGGTTTCTGTGTTTGTAACCACAAAAAGGTAACATCAATTCAAGATGATGCACTTTAGAATGGAAAACACACCAGCCCACATTCCAAACACTCACGACCAGTGTTGTGGCTAGATTAAAAAACTGTGCAGTCGAATCTGAATGATGTAGTGATCATTAGATAGTCATAGGAAGATCACATAGTGCAGTTGGCAGAGCTCTTGGAAGAATTAAGACATTTAAAGAAAACAGAATTCGTGAACAGAATAACATCGGTCATTAAATTTTGACATCAAGGAATGCAAAAAACTACGGTCATGGAGGAATAACCATGACCAACCTCGAAGGAAAATGTGCTTCGATTTTTAGGACTAAGTGGATTCTATCAGAAGTGTGTTTTAACTTCAACTGCTGCGTAGCACCGCTGAACGATTTTCCAAAACAAGAATGCAAAATTTCCGTGCACAGAACAATGCACACAGACATTTTGCAATTTAACAGCAATATTAGACACGGCACAAGTTTTTGCTGCACCAAAGATTTTCAAACACTTCAAAGTTGCAATCAATTCTAGTGGCATAGGCGTTCGAGCTGTGCTGCTCTACGAAATTGAAGATTGAATTAAATGGCCAGTTGTTTACTGTTCAAGAAACCCAACACCCACCAGAGAAGTTACTCTACCAACGAAAAAGAATTATTGAGTTTCATACTCATCTTACAACGTTCTAATGTTTATATGATGGACGATGTATTGATCAAAATCTTTTTAAATTCTTCGAACGATTTGAAGACAAGCATATGAGTTTATTTCATTCAAGTCTTTTGATACAGGCCCTTAATTTAGACGTTCTATACGTTGTGGCTTGAAATAATTTGTACGGAGACACGTTATTGCTGATTTAATGGGTAA
>NW_025140858.1:0-1241 GCF_004010195.1 Chiloscyllium plagiosum | reverse complement strand
GCTTACTAGCCTAGATTATGGACTTCACAAAGAAGCCATAAATGAAGACATGTTCAGCAGTAGCCTAGGCCCAGTTCTCAGCCATGCTCCAACGACATGAGCAGCAAACTGAAAGGCTTGAAAACAGAATGGACAAAGGCAAACGAAGAATTGAAGTGGCAGAGACTGAGATCGATCCCTCTGAGGAGCGGATCCAAAACCCTTGAAAAACAGGCCAGTTACTTAACTGAATAACTTGACTTTGGCTACAGGGGCAGCATGAAAAAAAAATCTCATCATTGGTCCGCTAGACTGGATGGAAGACCGTCAGCCAGTGAGTTTTTGTTTGAGAACTGGCTGCCACGATTCCTTCAATTAGATGCTGAAACGGATCGGATGAATATTGAGACAGCTAATCGAGCTACGGCCCGCAGGCAAGCTCGAATTAGCGCCTTCGCCTTGCCATTGTGTGCATACGTAGTTACGGGAACAAACAAAGAGATACAGAAGCTTTCAAAACCCAGTGGAAGTTTCGGACGGGTTGACTTCACGGGAGCTTCAGGATTATGTTCTTTCAGGAATTTTCTGTGGCGGTGATTAAAAAAGGAAGTTTATCGATGTTATCAAGAGAACTAAGGGAACTCGGGATTCAGTATTCCTTCAGGTACCGAGCGGTGCTCTATATAACTTTCAATAGGTCCTCGAACTTACTTGACTCTCCAGTGAAAGCGAAACCTTTGTGGACACTTTACAGTGTGTTGGATGATTTAAAAATACAAATAACCATGTTTTTCATTCTGAAAGAATGTTTGCTGGATTTTTCTGTTATCAACCAATGTTATATTATAGTCGGGAATGGGGACATGTTCATTTTTATCTTCCTCTGGGTGTGGCACAAGTTGGTGGTTGTTATCAATGTGGCTGTGATGACTAAATGCCCCCTATCGTGTGCTTAAGCTCGTTTTCGTAATTAATTGCCCTGGATACCACCTTGGTAGCGAGGCAGAAGATAAAGTTCTGGAGTATATGAATTCCCCAAGTGCGCAGTGGCGAGATGCGTTTCTTTTTGTGGTTTTGTATGTAAGTAGTTTTGGAAGGTTTTGAGAGCATGTTAATTGTTGTAGATTTAGTCTGTGTAGTTTTTAGGTCTATTTTTTTTCATTGATGCTCGGCGATTTGTTCTTGGAGTTCTTCCTCTCTGGATTTCAAATGTTGTGGAGCCATTCGTCAGTGGAGCCATTCGTCAGTTCAGAGGAAAAAGT
>NW_025140857.1:0-1241 GCF_004010195.1 Chiloscyllium plagiosum | reverse complement strand
TTAATTCGCTCTTCTGATCATCCAACACCAATTACTAAATAATCTGATCTTGAGATCGGTGCTCGAAATAATGTTAATGCAAGCTATCTCCCGCATGCTCATGAAATCGATTTTTCCCAGCATTAGCATTCAGTTGGGTTAACGCAGCTTAGATATAATTTAAGCAGTACGTTATTACTGCAGTACTCACAAACGTGTATATCCCATTTCCTGCTTTATAACACGCCCAACATTTGAACTGCAGCTTTCACTTTAATATATAAGTCCCATCAATGTTTGCTTCTCATTGCTGTTTTTGAGGTCCACCTTTCAGGATTCAGTGAAATCTCAGTGAAGTTGGTTCTGGGGAGACAAATGGTAGAAATCATCTCATTTATGATCTTCTCAAAATTTATTCTGCGATTTTCTCCAGATCTCCCGTTCTGCTGGTGGAGTAGAGAAGGACAATGATCTTTCAACAATGCTGTATATTCACCGCAAGACACAGCTGAAACTGCTGTAACCTGGGTGGGAACCTTACAGCAGGCTGGTAAAGCGTTGCTGCTGCTGTACAGGATCTTAGTGAGATCACATCTGGCGTAGTATGTACAGATTTAATCTCCTCACTGAGAAAAACATATTGTTACATTGGAAGCAGTTGGTTCCCTCAACTGATTTGTGTAATGAAGCTGTTAGTTTATAAGGAAAGGATGGTCAGGAAGACCCAATACACATTGGACTTTACAAGAATGAAAGATGATCTTATGTCAATATAGATGACCAGAAGGAGTCAGCAACCGAAGCCAAATGCACACATAATGGAGAAATCCATATCATTCTCCAGCCTGTTACATAGAAACAACAGAAGAATATTAAGGCCTTCAACACTGTTACACCAGGACAGGACGAGTCTATTCAGCCCTTGGAGGCTGATATGCAGTTACAGGAGTAGGCCAATCAACCCTTCAAGCCTATAACACTGGACCCAGAGTAGACCATAACGGACCAGTATCCTATTACACTGCAACAGGGTCAATCCATTCAGCCCTGTCAAAGTCTGTTACACAGGAACTGGAAGATGCCACACAGTGACTGTGATTGTTATGCTGGGATAACAGGAGGCCATTCAGCCCCAATGAGCTTGTTGCAAGTGAATTGGATAAGGATACAATCTATCTGAGACATTTTTAAAAGAAAGGAGGAGGTAATTCAGACACGTGTCTGTTGTCAGGGCACAGGAGAAGACCAATCACTCCCTCGGT
>NW_025140856.1:0-1241 GCF_004010195.1 Chiloscyllium plagiosum | reverse complement strand
TGTATTTCTTTGACAGCTTCTCCCCTTGTTTCCTGGTTTCTTTCCCAGCCCTAACTCCATTCCCTGTGGCCTTGAGGGGTACCATTTCTGCTGTTTAATCTCTCCTGCCTTCCCCCATGTGACAGACTGTCTTTTTGTCCTTGTCTCACCCCCACCTTGCTCACAACTTGTTACATTTCTGATGGTTCCCAGACCTCTGTGACTTCACTGCGTCCCCTGGGTCAGTGGCACGAGTTTTGAATTCTCTTCCTCATGAGATAATCGGAAATCTTTCTGGCTGCAGTTTCCCCCAGATTTTATTTTGAAAAAAAGAGGATTTGCGTCAGAGTCAAGTACTTGTGAGCCTTCATCCACAATCCTGAGCACTTAGACATAGCGTGTGACCCTCCCACAGATGTGCAGGTTTGATGGATTGGCTGTGCTAACATGGCCTGTAGTGTGTAGGTTCGGCGAGTTGGGTTAGCCATGCTAAATGTGTAGTTATGGAGGTAGGGTGGGACAGCAGGTCATTGCAGACTCGATGGACCGAATAGTCTCTTTGTGCGCCTAAGGGACTCTGTAATTCTAACTAGTTGTGATTGTTGTCACATTTTCCTAAGTCCAGGTTCATTCAACTCAGGTACACATGCTGCCTTTTGTGTTTCTTTGGGTGCTCACTCAATCCTTTCCTTCTGATTTACATCAATTTCACACTGTATGTGAGGGTGGGAATGAATGTGTAAATTTAAATACTCCAACCGAAACCCCTCACAAGTCAGGAACTGTTTCTGCTACTAGCATCACTCACAACACGAAAATAAAGGTTCAGTCACAAATCTGACAGAAACACAGTAGTTATAATCACCAGGAAAGGCTTAACAGCTTAAAACTCTTTTCTTAAGAGAAGAGGAGGCTGAGAGACAATCTGGTACAAGTAGGAAGCTTTGTGTACGTGTTTTCAGAGGTTTGAGGTTGAAATCATTGGGTTGAAGCATGTTTCATTGCCCCAGGTCATCGAAGGTGCTATCTAAATGTGCATCTTTCTTTCTGCCTATCTGTCTGAGTCAACAATCAGATGGATATGTCATTGTCTGAGTGTTTTCCCAAATCCCTGATTGAATTTGCCTCCTCCCACAATCTCAGGTGCCAGCTGCCTCTAGTCCATCCACATGGGCATGTTGAAGAGCATGGCAGGAGAATGGATTGAAACCGAGGGTTCAATGCCAGACTGAAATTGGAAGAAGGAAATAAATAGGATTTTT
>NW_025140855.1:0-1241 GCF_004010195.1 Chiloscyllium plagiosum | reverse complement strand
TCCGTATCCCATATCAGACGCTCTGCCGTCACCCATCAGTAATCCATTGTAGAAGCTCTTCCCTCCCCTTGTCTGTATCGCATTGCAGACGTGCATCCCTCCCCCAGTCTGTCTCCCATTGCAGACGCTCTGCCCTTTCCCTATTCAACATCGCCACATTTACAAAATAAAGATTGTGCAATTTATCTGTGTCCCATTGTAGACGCACTGTCCTCGCTCTGCCCTGTTCTATTTGTATCCCATTGCAGGTGCTCTGCATCCCCGTCTGAATTCCACTGCAGACGCTCTGCATTGCCCCGTCTCTATCCCATTGCAGATGTTCTGTCCTCTCCCAGTCTGTGTCCCATTGCAGACCCTCTGCCCTCCTCCTGCCTGTCTCCTATTGCGAATTATCTGCCCTCCCCCGTCTGAATCCCATTGCAGACGCTCTGCCCTCCCTCGGCTGTGTCCCATTGCAGACGCTCTGCCTTCCCGTCTGTATCTCATTGCAGATAATCAGCCGTCCCCCTGTCTGTATCCCGTTGCAGACGCCCTGCCCTCCCCCTGTCTGTATCCCATTGCAGACGCTCTGAATCCATTTGAAATCTTATTGAATGACTATCCTGATGCATGAGCAAACTGAGCTCCATCTCCTTCACGGTTCATTAGAATAGATTGTAATTTGTTGAAGACCTCACACAGATCCCTGAAGAATTCCACTCGTTACAGCTTTCCAAACAAAAAATGAGTAATTATCTATACTCTGCATTTCCTGACAGCTACCCAGGGCGCCCCTGATTCTGCATAACAGCCTGGAATGGTTATATGGCGTCCTCCTGTGCTGTGTAATTTACTGAGTACTTCATTCTGTTTGGTGCAGCCTGTTTGGTGCAGCCCATTTTGCCGCAGATCCATTTAGGCGCAGAACTATTTCAGCGCAGTTCATATTTATTCCTTTTCAGGCTTCGATAAAAGCATTAATCAAAGCAATAAAAATAAAAATAATGTTTAGTCCCTTCAGTAAAAATGTTAAAAAGACACTTGAGTAAGTATAACATTGACTCAGAGTTTTCTTTCAGAGCTAAAATGATAATTGGTCTTGCATTTATTCACATTGACAACATTCATGAAGCAATTGATGCGCTTCCAGATGATCTGCAACCGCTGCTGGACTGGTTCGAGGATAACTATGGAGGTAGAAGACTACGCAGAGGAAATGGTCGGCGTTCACCACTTTTTCCAGTTGGAATTTGGAATTTATA
>NW_025140854.1:0-1241 GCF_004010195.1 Chiloscyllium plagiosum | reverse complement strand
AGGGCTTATGCCCGAAACGTCGAATCTCCTGTTTCCTGGGTGCTGCATGACCTGTTGCTCTTTTCTTTCAACACATTTTCAGATCTAGTTTTAATTGTCCAGTTTCAATGTGAATAACCGTCTTAGATCTTTTCCTGCCCTTGAATGTTGCTCCCTCAAGAGCATCAGCTTCCAACACTAAGAAGCTTAGAAACAATGGTCAAAAAGCATTGCTTGCGTTTTCTTTTACTTCCCAGTGTCCTGCCCTGTGCCCCATGTTGGATAGTGGGGTTTTAGCAGTTTTGAGGCACACTTTTGTAACTTGCTCTGTGCCTATCCATTGAATGCTCCAACACTACGAAGCTTAGAAACAATGTTCAAAAAAGCATTGCTTGCGTTTTCTTTTACTTCCCAGTGTCCTGCCCTGTGCTCCATGTTGGATAGTGGGGTTTTAGCAGTTTTGAGGCACACTTTTGGAACTTGCTCTGTGCCTATCCATTGAATGCCTGTGTTAATTGCTCTCTACTGCTCATGTGCTCAGTAACATGAGGAATCTCCACAACTGATAGTGATTCAGACAAGGATTCTCACTTGCATTTCACCGACATTTGACTTAACTCTAGTTTTTGTACATTCGTGGAAATGCTGGGGATGGTTTCCTGAAGGCTGTGTTTTAAGCTGCTGTGGAAATTCAGGACGACAGGAGGCTTTGGGACCAATCTCTGGATGAAACATGGTGACTGTAGTTACAGCATCTAGATCTACAACATGACCAACAAATGGAGCAGACGCTGCAGAGAGGGGAATCTCTGTTAAATGGAATGAGGGAATTACAATTAGATCAGCCATGGGTTTGAAGAATGTTGGAGCAGGATTGAATGGCTCGCTCATGCAACTTATTCAGATATTTCTGTTCGTAACAAGCCAATTTCCCTTTTCTCCCAGTGTCCCGGACTGCTGGGTAGTGAGTCACGTCGTCCTGTTCCTGTGGAACAGAAATCTGGGGCCTCACTAGCCTCCAGATTTCGCTGTATCCCAGTCTCGAGCTGTTGAGTGACTGCCTCCTGTTCCTGTATCCCAGTCTCGAGCAGTTGAGTGACTACCTCCTGTTTCTCCCTGTTCCTGAGCAGCAGTTTCAATGCTCTGAATGATGTCACAAGGTTAAGAACAGACTTAATAACAGGGAATTTCAAACTTAGAGCATCATTACAAAATGGTATCTTGAAACTTCTCCACCAAACACTTTATGCAGCTCGTCTGTT
>NW_025140853.1:0-1241 GCF_004010195.1 Chiloscyllium plagiosum | reverse complement strand
GTGTTGCCTGTTGCGAGTAAGTCCATACTAGAGTGCTGTTGGAGCTGCACTCATTCAAATAATTGATTATTCCATCATATGCCCGACTTGAACCTTGGAGAGTAGATTAGATTCCCTACAGTGCAGAAACAGGACCAGCGGCCCAACCAGTCCACACCAACCTTCCGAAGAGTAACCCACCCAGACCCATTTCTCTCTGACTAAAGCACCTAACACCATGGGCAATTTAGCATGGCCAATTCACCTGACCTATACATCTTTTGCCTTTGGGAGGAAACCCACGAAGACACGGGGGGAGGGGGGGGGGGGGGGGAACGTGCAAACTCCACACATTCACACTAGGTCCGTGGTGCTGTGAGGCAGCAGAGCTAACGACTGAACCACCATGCCGCTCTTGATGGTGACCATAGAGAAGGAAGCATGTTGAACCGTGATGGTTACTGTACAGTGGGAGGTGTGTCATAACGTGACGGTTACTGTACAGTGGGGGGTATGTCAGGCCGTGATGGTTACTGTACAGTGGGGGGTATGTCGGGCCGTGATGGTTACTGTACAGTGGGAGGTAGGTTGGGCCGTGATGGTTACTGTACAGTGGGAGGTATGTAGGGCCATGGTTACTGTATAGTGGGGGTTATGTTGGGCTGTGTGGTTGCAGACCTAATGAGTTGTGCAGAAAATGATTCTGCTCCTGCCGATGGCCCTCTACACTTCATGGATGCATCATTATTAGTTTCTCAATCTATTTGAAGACTGTACCATTCACTGTCCAGGGGGCTACATATCATGTTGAGGTGGGTCTGCAAAATGTAAAGATAGCCCTTGCTCCCCATAAGGACTGTGCAGTGACCATTCTTACCGATGTATGAAATGGAGTGGTGTACCTGCAGCAGGCAGATCGGTGATGATGTGGTCAGTTATAGGTTTCCCTTTTATTGATTCCCCCATAACCAGCCACAGAGCAGTCTAGCAGCCATAGGATCCAGCATCAATACCGAGCACTATACTGACTATATACCAAGGAGCTGCCCCCTCAGCCTGGCTAAGTGCTGCCAGTGGGGCAGAACCCACCAGAGAGGGTGGTGATGTTGCCTGGGACATAGTCCTGTTCACAGAATCCTGCTTTACAGACAATATCTGACCGTTGCTTGATTAGTCCTTGGGAAATATACAACAGGTCACTTTTCCTTTTTGTATAATGAAGAGTTACCATCACTTTTCTTACATATTTAAAAGAAACCAAA
>NW_025140852.1:0-1241 GCF_004010195.1 Chiloscyllium plagiosum | reverse complement strand
TGCCAACTGGTAGGTAAGCCAAAGGTGGTAAGAGAGCCAGCAGCTTTGATGCCAATTCCAGTATTTGAAGAACCTTTCATGCAGGATAGAATTAATTGTGTAGGCCTCCTCACAAGAATGGAAAGTGGAAGCCATTACCTCTTATCAATAATGGATGTGTCTACCACATATATGGAGTCAAATCCGTTAGAGAGTATGAGGGCAAAAAAGGTAGTAGAGGAATTAGTAGCTTTCTTCTCCCATTATGGGCTACTCAGAGAGATTGAGTTGGAGCAAAGGTCACATTTTACTGCCAGGACCTATAAGGTGGTTATGGATAGCTGAGGTCTACAGCACTTGAAATCCAGGGCGCATCATACTGAATCCCATGGAGCTTTAAAAAGGTCACATCAGACCTTGAAGACCATAATGAGAGCATACGATCAGAATTACCCGAATGAGTGGGATAAAGGTATGCCATTCGTATTGCTTGCCATTCGAGATGCCCTTCAAGTTAATATTTGAACACGAAGTGAGAGTAGCTTTGAATGTAATTAATGCAAGATTGACTGGACCAACGGCTGAGATCTCACGCTTAGATTATGTATCAGAGGTGAGGAAGAGACTAAATCGAGTCACTGAGTTAGTGAAGCAGCGCATAAAGAAGCCACAACATAGAATAAAACAGGTGGCAGATAAAAGCTCTGAAACTCGGACGTATTCCCGAGAGGACGACGTGTTAGTACTGTTACCAGTGATTGGAGATCCCTGCAAAGCCAGGTTTAGTGATCCCTATCAAATTGAGTAAAAGTTGGATCAACGAACTATTCAGAAAAATGCCACATAGAAAGAAAGTTTCTCGGTATGTCATGTGAACATGTTGAAACCGTATGCTATGGTAGAGAAAAAAATTGAGAAACAGATGTTGGTTACTGCTCCACAGTGTAAGGAACCAAATCCAGATGATGTGGATCTTGATGGGCCTGAAAGTAAATTGAGGATTGTGATATTTTTGTAAACTATTCATCTCATGAGCATTGAACGCTGTTGAATAAATTGTTACTGCATTCTAAACACATATGTAAGAATCAGATGGGGAGGACGAATGCTATTGTACATAAAGAAAACGTGGGGAATGCTGCCTCGATAAAGCAAAATCCCTATCAGCTTAATCATTTCAAGCTCAGATAGGTCTAAATGGACGAAAAACCCATGCTTTCCGAGGTAATCATCGAACAAAGCCAGAGGGAGTGGAGTTCGTT
>NW_025140851.1:0-1241 GCF_004010195.1 Chiloscyllium plagiosum | reverse complement strand
CTGCAATGGTGTGGGAATGCTGCACTGCTGAAGAATGCTGCAATTCTGAGGGAATGTTGCACTGCTGAAGGAATGCTGCAATTCTGAGGGAATGCTGCACTGCTGAGGGAATGCCGCAATGTGGAGGGAATGCAGAAACGTGGAAGGAATGCTGCAATGTGGAAGGAATGCTGCACTGACTTGGGTATGCTGTAATGTGGTGGGAATGGTGCACTAACATGGGAATTCTGTAATGCTGAGGGAATGCTGCAATATGGTGGGAATGCTGCACTGCTGAGGGAATGCCGCAATGTGGAGGGAATGCAGAAACGTGGAAGGAATGCTGCAATGTGGAAGGAATGCTGCACTGACTTGGGTATGCTGTAATGTGGTGGGAATGGTGCACTAACATGGGAATTCTGTAATGCTGAGGGAATGCTGCAATATGGTGGGAATGCTGCACTGCTGAGGGAATGCTGCAATGTGGAGGGAATGCCGTACTGACGAGGGAATGCTGCAATGCTGAGGGAATTCTGCACTGCTGAGGGAATGCTGCAATGTGGAGGGAATGCCGTACTGACTTGGGAATGCTGCAATGCTGAGGGAATGTGGCAATGCCGAGGGAATGCTGCAATGCTGAGGGAATGCTGCACTGCAGTGGGAATGCTCCAATGCTGAGGGAATGCTGCACTGCTGTGGGAATGCTGCAATGGTAAGGGAATGCTGCACTGATGAGGGAATGCTGCAATGCTGAGGGAATGCTGCACTGCTGTGGGAATGCTGCACTGACAGGGGAATGCTGCAATGCTGAGGGAATGCTGCAATGTGCAGGGGATGCTGCAATGTGGAAGGAATGCAGCACTGCTGAGGGAATGCTGCATTGCGGTGGGAATGCTGCAATGCTGAGGGAATACTGCACTGTTGAGTCAATGCTGCAATGCTGAGGGAATGCTGCAATTTGAGGGAATACTGCACTGCTGAGGGAATGCTTCACTGTGCAGGGAATGCCACACTGCTGAGGGAATACTGCACTGCTGAATGAATGCTGCAATGTGGAGGGACTGCTGCAATGCCGAGGTAATGCTGCACTGCTGAGGGAATGCTGCAGTGCCAAGGGAAAGCTGCAGTGCTGAGGAAATGCGGAATTGTGGAGGAAATGCTGCACTGCTGAGTGAATGCTGCAATGCTGAGGGAATGCTGCAATGCCAAGGGAATGCTGCAATGTGGATGGAATGCTGTAATGCTGAGGGAATGCTGCAATG
>NW_025140850.1:0-1241 GCF_004010195.1 Chiloscyllium plagiosum | reverse complement strand
CGTGAAAATGCCTGTACTGCTTCCATGGTCAGATAATTCCATAGATTCACTACTCTCTGGGAAAAGCAATTCCTCCTCATCTCGGTCCTAAATCTGCTTCTCCTAATCTTGAGGCCTGGTCTCCCCAGTAACAGAAATGACTCGATAGGGTAGGGCTTCATCTCCACAATGCAACAAATTCCCACCTTCCATCAAAATCCCGGATGTACTTAACTTACTCACTCAGTTGCTGTCTCACCAATGCAAGATTTCATTGTAACTTCTGCTCCCATTAAGGGCAAAACATCTCTGAAAGCTGCTCTGAAAGTTCAGCCTTCCAATCACACCTCTGCTTTCACCGAAGAAGATTAGAGTCATACAGCACGGGAACAGCCCATTTGGTACAACTCGTCCATGCCGACCAGATATCCAAAATTAATCTTGTCCCATTTGCTAGCATTTGGCCCACATCCCTCTGCATCTGGATGGGTACAAGAACAGGAAGGGTTTTGAGGAATATGGGCCACATGCTGGCAAATGGAATAGATTGATTCCGGATATATGGTTGGCATAGATGAGTTGGGCTGAAGGATCTGTTTGTGTGGTGTATGACTCCAACTGTCTTCGGTGAAAGCAGAAGTGTGGTTGTGAAGACAGGGCTTTCAGAGCAGCTTTCAAAGATGCTTTGCCCTTCCTGGGACCGGAAGAAGTTACAATGAAATCTTTCATTTGTGAGACAGCAAGCAACTAAGTGAGTACATCCGGGATTTTGGTGGAAAGTGGGAATTCATTGCACTGAGAGGATGAAGCCCTACCCTATCCAGTCACTTCTGCTGGTGGCTGAGACTAGGCCCCAAGCTTTGGGGGAGTAGGTTTAGGACAGAGATGAGGAGGAGGAGTGAGGGCTGCTGCTTTTCCCAGAGAGCAGTGTATCTGCGGAACTCTGCCCGAGGAAGCAGGCTCCAATATGACCCGGTCCTCATTCTTCACCTTGACGTACCCGTGACTGTAAACTTTGAAGTGCTTTGGTTAACTGCAAATATTTCCCACTTGTCCAACAATCCAGTGTCAGCTGTTTCAGTCATTGGGATGGTTTTGATTTGATTCTTATTAGACAATATTCATAACAATGTACGCAAGGTGATACTATATAAGCAAGTTGTAGACAATTTAAAAAGGCCGACCAAGCCACGAGGTGGTTAACAAACACAGGGCATCCCTCTTCGACTTATGCACCTTGTTTGTTTACAAATTAAACACGC
>NW_025140849.1:0-1241 GCF_004010195.1 Chiloscyllium plagiosum | reverse complement strand
CGTCTCGCATATCAGTGAGTAATTTATAAATAGGAATTTGTTAGTTATAATTTATAAGGAAATGATTTTTGTTTGCAACTGAAGACATTGACTTCCACTTTCCAAAATTTACATATCATGAGCAGAAATTCAGATCAACCCGGTTTAGTAGACAAATATAATGACTCAACAGGAACACCAACTATGGCGAGGATGGGATAGTAACCACCTTGAATAATCCAAAGGATATCCAGGATCCGCGATGTTAATGATATCCAAGGCTGGGAAATCCAGTAAAGATCCGAGTATAAACTCCTGCTCATTGTTGGGACATTCCAGTCTAATATTCTCAGATTCTGATCCATTGTTGGAACATTCCGGTCTAATGTTCTCAGCTCCTGATACATTGTTGTACCATTCCAGTCGAATGTTCTCTGATTCTGATCCATTGTGGAACAATGCAATCCTATGTCATTAGATTTGAACCATTATTGTAACGTTCCAGTCTAATGTTCGCAGATTCTGATCTCTTCACCCCCCCTCTCTCTCGAGCTGCTGATCTCTGTTAGTGCTGTCAGTGATGCTCCTACTCATACTATGGGGTAACACATTTACAGAGCCCATTTATCAGTCAATGATGGAAACTCTCCACTGGGATATTTAGGATCCACAGAGATTGACATTAATCACAGACACTGAACAAATAGATCCAGTTAACTTCTTCCATTTCAATATTGATTTTATTAAAAATCAAAACAACGTTTAAAATGTACACATTTGGGATGAGATATATGGGGGTGACTAAAGGAAGGAGTATTGGAGATGGAAGCTTGATTGTATGTAATCATTCACTCTGCCTTGGATATGGGAGTAATGGCAAAGGGTTTTCAGAATATAAACAAGTTTCTCCGTTTATAAATGGAAACATAAAGTCTGTAACTACTGATCAGTGATTATAATGCAAGTAAAATATGGAGGGAACTTTTCTAGTCCATAATTAGACAGGAAAACGTGCATACAACAACATGAGTTATAGCAGACAAATGGCATGGATATGTTAACAGAGAATATGATGTGTCACACATTTCAGATGGTTATTTGAGGATCAGAGAGGGCCGGCGAGGGTCTTGCTGTTAATGTTGTCGATGTCAATCACTGTGATTAAGTACCATTCACTGGATTTCAATTGCGGTGTGATTATGGTACTGTGGACATGGCTGCTGAGACTTGAGGGAGGAACCTGATATTTCCCAGTCATCTGT
>NW_025140848.1:0-1241 GCF_004010195.1 Chiloscyllium plagiosum | reverse complement strand
AGTCTCCAGGACATATTAGCCACAGTCTCCAGAGCGTGCTTGGCCAACCGTTTTGACCAACCTAGACACAGTCATTAGACCTCACCATGCCGAGTCTCAAGATTACATCAGAACGAAACTCCAGGCTGTAACAGACCCTGACCCCAGTGGCCTCACTGGACGCCTCAGGCTGATGTCAAGAGCACACCAGCCCAAGTTGCCAGCCTGCACATGGCCTAGTCTCCAGACGATGCTGGGCCCAGTCTGCAGGCGCACCAGGCCCAGTGTCCTGTCTGCACCAGGTCCATTCTCCTGGCAGCGCCAGCACCAGTTTCCAGGCAGATTCACGCCATTGTTCAAGTGAAAGAAGGTCTCTGTCTCCAGCCCAAGTCTCCACACCGCTTCGGGGCCCGTCTTCTGAACACAACAGGCCCAGCATCCTGGCTGTATAGGGCCAAGTCTCCAGGCCCCAACAGGCAAAGGTTCCAAGCCGCAACTTGTCCAGTCTCCATCTGCTTCTGACCGAGTCTCCAGGCCACACTGGACACACTCTCCATGCAAGTGTCCGGACCACACTGGCCGCAGTCTGCAAACTGCAACTAGCCCAGACTCGAGAGGGCAATGGGCCCAGTCACCAAGTTGCACAGCACCACTCTCCAGAACGCGCCGAACCTAGTCTCGAGACTGCACTGGTCCCAGTCTGCATCGGGCCCAGACTCCAGACCGCACATAGCCTAATCTCCAGGCCACAGTGGCCCAGTCCACAGACTGCAATGGGACGAGGCACCATACCCAGTCTCTCGACCCCACGCCATGCCCCGTTTTCAAACCTCACCTGGCCCAGTCTCCAGATCGCACTGGGCCCAGACTGCGGACCCCACCAGGTGCGTTCTCCAGATTGCACCGGGCCCAGTTTCCAGACTGTATATTGCTCAAGTATCCAGGCTGCACCAGGCCAAGTCTCCAGACTGCAGCAATGCCAATCTCCAGATCACACCATGCCCTGTCTCCAGAACGCACCGGACCCAGTTTCCAGACCACACTGGCATCCGTCTCCAGGTTTCACTAGGCCCAGTCTCCAGAGCACTTCGGGCTCAGTCACCAGGCCGCACTGTGCTCTAAATCCTGAGTCCTCACCTTCCAAAACCAAAGTCCTGTCTGGAACTGACCTCCTCCTAATCCCACTGGTGCAACGTTAAAACTTATATTTTGGGGATAAAATGCTTCCGCAAAGTGTAAAAAAGAGAAAAAGAAATAATGAG
>NW_025140847.1:0-1241 GCF_004010195.1 Chiloscyllium plagiosum | reverse complement strand
TTCGTTTCATTGGAACCCACTGAATAATGTAATGTTGATGGAAGGTGTCAGACGGTTCTAAGCTGTAAGAATTACCCAGAAAGAAATTCTATTTTCCTGGCCAATTCATTTGCGTTGTGCTACAATAGGGAATCCGCATCTTCTCAGCTCATCGCTTTGCCTGCATTGGTAGAAAGACACTCTGTCAGGAGTGTGATGGAATACTTCCCACTTGCCTGGATGGGTCCAGCTCCAACAAACATTCAAGACGCTCGATACCTTGCAGGACAAAGTAAGCCGCTTCTTTCTCACCACATCCACAAGCATCAAATGCCTCCACAATCAATGCTCAGGAGGAGCGGTGCGTCCTATCTATTAAGTGCACGGTAGAGGTTCATCACAAATCCTCAGACAGCAACTGACCACTTCCATCCAGAAGTACAAGGCCAATAGATACATGGGAACACCACCCCAGCAAGTTCCCCTCCAAGTTTCTCACATTCCTGATTTGCAAATATAGAACGGTTTGTTTCGTAAAATTGGGTTGAATTCCCTGACTACCCTCCCTTGTAATTATGTGGGTTGACAAATAGCACATGCACAGCAGCAGTTCAAGAAGGCAGCTCACAAACAACTTCCCACGGGGGAGCTAGGGAAGGGTAATAAAAACTAACACAGCCATCGATGCCCATATCCCATGAGTGAACTTTTACAACTCATTTATCCGTCTGGAAACAAAATGACCCACCTGTGCGTTTACTTGATGAGTTTTATTTTTTCATAACACAAGGAATTCACGTAACCAGGTAGTTTACTGTGTTACTGATCTTTGCTCTGAACCTAGACAATGTTACTACATAAATAAATGTGTTCGTGCAGCAAGTTAGATTCCGCAACATGAAACCAACTTTACTCAAGTGAAATAGAAAAAATGAGTAATCATCTGGATGGATTCCTTGAATGATATAATATAAGAAATCTATAACAGTGATTAACCACAGGAGGATGAAGCCCCCAGATATGGCGAAGAGCGAAATCATAGATTTCTTTCTGCTCTCCATCTCTGGGTCTCTGCGTTTCTCTCCTTTGATCTGACACATTAACCCATTCCGAACTTGACTGGTTATTAAAATGTGTCTGACTGTCAGAGCATTGAGCAACAGAATTAAAACGAATGGTTGTAAAGGGGTTAAAACCGTGTCAAGTTAATCGAATGCCACCCACCAAATCTCAGTATAGTAGCTTGACTTTCTTTTACAGTA
>NW_025140846.1:0-1241 GCF_004010195.1 Chiloscyllium plagiosum | reverse complement strand
GAGGCAGAGCGCTGCGAGGAGAAAGGAGGGCAGCGCCTGCCAACCAAGGGACGCACCTCCTGAGGAAATGGGAAACCTCCATCCCCCCACCAGGTGAAAGCCAGGAGGGCCCCGCCACCACACAGCTCCAGGTCACTGGGAGCAGCGACCCTCTGACAGCCCCGCTGTCAGATATAGAAACAGACAGCGCGGACCCTGGTTGCGGCCCGATGACACCGAAGCAGGCAAATGGGCCGAGTGGGGAGCTGGACAGCTACCTCAGCCCTGCGAGGGTCCAGCAGTTCTGTGTTCTGCATGGGGATGCAGACAGCTACCCAAGAGGGGCAGGACCTGCGACAATCGGACATGGGTAACGCTACAACCTGTTAAAAAAAAATGGGGTTAAAAATTGCAACTATTAATGTGCACAGCATAAAATCTGCTGCGCGATGTGTTTCAACACTGACCTTCCTGGACAACGTGAAAGCCGATGTCCTGTTCCTGCAGAAGTGTGGGATACCGCACCTCAGCAGTTCCAGGAGATGGTCGAGCTTGTGGGCCCATAGGCCATCAGTTTGGTCGGGGGGCAACGATAGCCGCTCCTCAGGCCTGGGTAACCTGTTGAGAGGAGGCAACTTCACCATCTCCTAGGTTAAGGAGGTGGTGGGCGGGCGCCTCATTGTCGCCGACATCATGTACAGAAACGCTCCCCTGAGACTGATTAATGTGTACGCCCCAGTGGGTAAGAGTGTGAACGGTTGGCCGTCCTGCAGCAGCTTCCACTGTTGCTGGCTACGTCCAGGCCGGTCATTCTGGCCGGAGACTTCAACTGTATCATTGATGGAGATGGACGATCCGGGGGCGGGGGGGACAGTAAACTGGACACCACGTCCAGAACCCTGATGGACACGGTCAAAGATGCCAAGCTGCACGACGTCTTCAGCACCCCTGCAGACGGAGCGCAGCGTAGATACACCTGGTCACGGGCAGACGGGTCTATCCGCTCAAGGATAGATGACCTGTTTGTGTCCCGAACGCTCTTGGTCAGATCCACCGACCCCAAGCCGGTGTTCTTCTCTGACCACTGCCTCCTGCTGGCCGACTGTCACCTACAGGACGAGCAACGGGCTGGTAAGGGAACGTGGAAACTGAACACTAAGCTGTTGACTCCAGGAAACATTGAGGAGCTCAAGAGGGACTACGCAGGTTGGAGAACCGTGAAGCCCCTCCGAGTCCCCAGCGGACTGGTGGGAAACAGTAAA
>NW_025140845.1:0-1241 GCF_004010195.1 Chiloscyllium plagiosum | reverse complement strand
CTTTCCTCGTGGCTGAGGGACCGCCCACAACCGCGGCTGTACGTCATCATCCATATAAGGGAGAAGCGGGGAACTCGAACACTGATTGGCTGGGTGAATAACCAAATAATCTCATACATCAGGACAGTGGGGAACTTTAACACTCATTGGCTGAGACAGTAGAAGGCCCCGCCCACTCCTACATGTATATAACGTGCGGGGATTACAATCTGTGTGTGTGCCTCGTGGGAAGCCATTGAATAAATCTGCAGAATTGAATAAATAGTTTTGGACGAACTCCTCCGTGTCTTTGTTCTTGGGAAGGGAAGCAGAGTGCCTGATGGGGGTCGCAGAGTCCCCTATCCTGCACAGAGAGTGTCCCAGTGCATGTCAAATTGTCAGAGAGAGTCCCAGTGTGCCTCAGAGAGACTCAGAGAGTGTCACAGTGTGTCACAGTCTGTCAGAGAGTGTCACAATGCGTCTCAAATTGTCAGAGAGGGTCCCAGTGAATCCCTGAGAGTCTCAGACAGTGTCACAGTGTAGCACAGTCTGTCAGAGAGTGTCACAGTGTGTCTCAGAGAGTGTCGGATAGGATTAGAGAGTGTCACAGTGCGTGTCAAATTATCAGAGAGGGTCCCGGTGTGTCGCAGACAGTGTCATAGTGTGTCACAGTCTCTCAGAGCGTGTCACAGTGTGTTTCAGAGATAGTCAGAAAGTGTCACAGTCTGTCTCTGAGAGTGTCACAGCGTGTCACAGTCTGTCAGAGAAGGTTACAGTATATTTCAGACTGAGCCAGAGAGAGTGAGAAAAAAATCACAGTCTGTCTTTGAGATTGTCTCAGTGTGTCACAGTCTGTCAGAGAAGGTTACAGTATATTTCAGAGTGAGCTAGAGGGAGTGAGAAAGAGTCACAGTCTGTCTTTGAGAGTGTCACAGTGTGTCACAGTCTGTCAGAAAAGGTTACAGTATATTTCAGAGTGAGCCAGAGAGAGTAAGAATGTGTCACAGTCTGTCTTTGAGAGTGTCTCAGTGTGTCACAGTCTTTCAGAGAGGGTCACAGAGGGTCACAGTGAGTCTAAGAGAGTTTCACAGTGTGTCTCAGAGTGTTAGAGAGAGTTAGAAATTGTCACAGTGTTTCCCAGAGAGGGTCACAGTGTGACACAATCGGTCAGAGAATCTTACAGTGTATTGCAGAGTAATCTCAGAGAGAGTCAGAAGGTGTCAGAGTGTGTCATACTGTATCTCAGAGAGTGTCAGCATTTG
>NW_025140844.1:0-1241 GCF_004010195.1 Chiloscyllium plagiosum | reverse complement strand
GACAGGGATTCAATCTCAGCTAGTAACAGGGATAGAATCTCAGTCTGTGACAGGAATTGAACCACAATCAGTGACAGGAATTGAATCTCAATCAGTGACAGGGATTGAATCGAAGACAGTGACAGCAGTAACAGGGATTGAATCTCATTCTGTGACAGGGATTCAATCTCAGCTAGTAACAGGGATTGAATCTCAGTCTGTGACAGGGATTGAATCTCAATCAGTGACAGGGATTGAATCGAAGACAGTGACAGGTCAGTGACAGGAATTGAATCTCAGTCAGTGACAGGGAGTGAGCCTCAGTCAGTGACAAGGATTTAACCTCAGTCTGTGATTGGGATTGAACCTCAGTTAGTGACAGGGATTGAATCTCAGTTAGAGACAGGGATTAAATCGCAGTCAGTGACAGGGATTGAATCTTAGTCAGTGACAGGGATTGACCCTCAATCAGTGACAAATATTGGATCTCAATCAGTGACAGGAATTGTATCTTAGTCAGTGACAGGGATTGAACCTCAGTCAGTGACAAGGATTGAGCCTCAGTCAGTGAGAGGGATTGAGCCCTTTCAGTGACAGGGATTAAACCTCAGTCAGTGACAGGGATTGAATCTCAGTCTGTGACAGGGAGTGAACCTCAGTCAGTGTCAGGGATTGAGCCTCAATCAGTAACAGGGATTGAATCTCAGTCAGTGACAGGGATTGAATCTCAATCAGTGACAGGAATTGAATCTTAGTCAGTGACACACATTGAAACACAGTCTGTGACAAATATTGGATCTCAGTCAGTGACAGAGGTTGAATCTCATTCAGTGACAGGGATTCAATCTGAGTCAGTGACAGGGATTGAATCTCATTCTGTGACAGGAATTGAATCTCAGTCAGTGAAAGGAATTGTATCTCAGTCAGTGACAGTTAGTGAGCCTCAGTCAGTGACAAGGATTGAACTCAGTCTGTGATAGGCATTGAACCTCAGTTAGTGACAGGGATTGAATCTCAGTTAGTGACAGGGATTAAACCGCAGTCAGTGACAGGGTTTGAACCGCAATCAGTGACAGGGATTGAATCTTAGTCAGTGACAGGGATTGACACTCAATCAGTAACTGGGATTGAATCTCATTCAGTGACAGGGATTCAAACTCAGTCAGTAACAGGGATAGAACCTCAGACTGTGACAGGAATTGAACCACAGTCAGTGACAGGGAGTGATCCTCAGTCAGTGTCAGGGATTGAGCCTCAATCAG
>NW_025140843.1:0-1241 GCF_004010195.1 Chiloscyllium plagiosum | reverse complement strand
TCAGCATCTGTGTCACCATTTGGTGACGGAAGACACACACACAGTATATGATGGATGAGGTGAATGTTTTCTCTCTCAGTAGGGGGCGTCCGAGTGTATCCTTGTTTTCCCAGAATATGGAGATTCCTGTTGGTGTAGATGGCTAAGCGGGGTCTCCATGTCAATGGGGAAAGGCAGTTGAAGTGTGTGTTGAGAGATTTGTAGGTCAGGTTGAGGTTCTGACAAGTAAACCTGCATCCAAGATGTAGAGGAAATGAATGAACAGTCACTCCATTAATGCTGCACTTTTACAATACATAGTACATCATGTGAATGCCCACTCTCTTGCCAGGAGACACAGCCCCTTCATACAGAAGAAATCAGTCATTCCCATAGTCTTCGTTTCTCCACGTAGAATGAAAGGATGGCCTCTCAGATAAAGGCTTGATGCACGTTTAAAAACACCCTCCCTCCTCACTCCCCAGTGCCAACAAACCACATCAAAATATCCCGTGTGACCTGAGAGCAATGGGGCCACTGGAAAAATCAGGAAGCAGACAGTCAGAGAGACCGGTAAACACATCCGATGTCTGAATGGTTCATGGTGAATCTTCCATTACCCAACTTTTCAATAAGTCACGTAATCTCTCTCCACTTGAGAAGCTGAGTACCTTCCATTCTTTCTGAAAAAGAAATATTACTTTTCACTTCGTATTCTATTTATCAAACTATTATGCAATGAATTTATCCATCTGTATCTATTTGCAGAAAACTCACCATCGTAGTGCCATCGCCATCTTCACTACAGAATAGTTCTTCCATTCCTCCAATTGATTATTATAGATTTTACCTAGTTGAAGACGCAGAGATTGTCACTGTGTGACTCCACTGTTTCTTTTTAAATGCATTCATGGGATGAGGGCAGCGCTGGATTGCCTAACATTCATTGCCAGGAGGGCAGTTAATACTCAGACATCTTGCTGTGAGTCTGGAGTCACATGTAAACATACTTTTCACAGCAGAGAGCGGCGGGAGCTGGGCGGAAGTGAAGTTGGAGAGCAGAGCTGGTAGGGAAGGTAAATGATTGACATTTAAGAAATTACTTCGACGCCAACGGTTTTTTCATAGCAGAGAGCGGCGGGAGCTGGGCGGAAGTGAAGTTGGAGCGCAGAGCTGGACGGGAAGGTAAGTGATTGATATTTGAGTTGGTTTGTTCTAGGCCCTACAAAGTAGAGCAACCCTCCCATCCTCCTCCTCTAACC
>NW_025140842.1:0-1241 GCF_004010195.1 Chiloscyllium plagiosum | reverse complement strand
AGTGGTAGTGCTCCGAAAACCGCACCAGAAATTGACATTATATCTCTGGAGATAGTGGCCAACATCAGCACCTCCAAGTCTCTGGCAATAGCCAGGTGGGGCAGGATGGCAATGTTAGGAAGGCTGGTCAGTTGCAAGGGATACAAGTTGGATTTCATAACCACCTGTGGTTCTGAGGTCCCTGAGTCAATGTTAAGTCCCATTAGGTCCAGAGAAACATGGATTTAAGTGGCTTATTAATTGCACAAATTGATATCCTAATGTACTAAGTGTGGAACAGTTTTCCTGCCAATGAACTGGTCTGTTTTTCTGGCCCCTCCACCACCATGCTCAGTCTAGCAAGCTCCATTGAATTCTGCCCTATATCTTCACTTGCGGGGCTCATCTAAAACTATGGATCATAAGTGCACATGAAGTAAAATAGGGAAATTGAGAAATTTCTCAGAGGATTTTCATTACCACAAAAAAATGGCTTCAGTGTTTTCAAAAGGAAACTAGATCAGTGCATAAGAAGAAGTAGAATAAACATGAGTGTCAAGAGCAGAGATAAAACACAGAGACTAGGAAAGGCAGTACAGATTAATTGGGCTGAACAGCCAATTTCAGTAGTTAAGGCATACTGGGTGAGGTTTTATCATCTGCACAGAGTGTGGAAGAGTGAGGAATTTCTCAAAGTCTTGTGTCAGGTCATCAACATGATATATTCCCACCATTGAAAGATTCGGCGAAAGACAGGGTCAAGTCAGCATTGACTACTCTTTCAGTTAAGTTCCAACTCAGACGAAAAGTTGGCAATGCCACTACACTCTTCCTGGCAGTGGATACTCCCATGTTGAGGTCAAAACTCAGGAGGTGCCTGGAGGTAACCTCCCAGCACTGGGCTGAGAATCCATGAGCACCAGTGTTCTCAATGCACCTCAAGTACATTGGCAGCGGCCATCTCTCCAGAACAAAGCTGCTGGCTGCCCATGCCTTAGGTGCACTGATTGGCAAACTGCTTCACAAATTAGTCAATGGTCATCGTGAGATTGCAAACGTGGAGACAACCTTTTAATCAGTCACTTCTGAAAAGAATAATAGAGAAAACTACACAGTGTATATTGTCTTCAAAAACGCCAACGGACAGTTTAATGGGATTTGAAAAAAACTTGAATGCAAAGCAATATAAAAAAGAGCTTTGGAGGGACATGCAAAAGCCTAACCTAATAAGTAGCTGTAGCTTTTAAGAACAAAGAGGAAAT
>NW_025140841.1:0-1241 GCF_004010195.1 Chiloscyllium plagiosum | reverse complement strand
TATTCTGGATGGTGTGAATGTACGACACAGTCTTAAACCATACATCACTGTCTCCCCTCAGCTTTCATGATTTGGAGATGCTGGTGTTGGACTGGGGTGTACAAAATGTTAAAAATCACACAACGCCAGGTATAGTCCAACAGGTTTAATTGGAAGCACACTCGCTTTCGTAGTATCGCTCCTTCATCATGATCCAACTAAACCTGTTGGACTATAACCTGTTGTATGATTTTTAACTCACCTCAGTTTAAAATTGCAAAATCATTATCTCCCACATACTTCCTCACTATCTAAGTTTGGAACGCTAATCCACTTGACTATCCTGCTTTTTCCAAAAATCTCATTTGGTGAAGGTGGTGAGTTTTGGATTCAGCTTTCCAGTTATTACCGTAAGAAGATAAGCTCTGGGCACAGGAGAGGCAAAGTAGCCCTTCGAACCAGCTCCACCATTTAATATGGTGATGATTGAGCTCCCCTCGGTCTCAGCTGGATTTTTCTGCCCGCTCTCTCTCACCCTTCAACTCATTACAAATTCAACATCTGTATCTCTTCAGTAAATTTGCTCATTGTCCTGGCATCCACCGCATTTTGAATAGGGCATTCCACAGATTCACAGCACATTGAGATAAGTACATTCTTCATCATAAGAATAGAATAGATTCCCTACAGTGCAGAAACAGGGTTCTCGTCCATGGAGTCCATACCAACCCGATAATGAGCATGCCATTCAGACTCACCCATTCCCTGTATTTCGCATGGTTAATGGCTTAATCTGCACAGGCATGGACACTGTGGGAATTTAGCATAGCCAATCCACTTAACCTGCAAATCTTTGGACTGAGAAATGAAACTGGAGCACCCAGAGAAAACTCGCACAGACACGGGGAGAATGTGTAAACTCCACACAGTCGCCTAAGGCTGGAATCAAATCCAGGTCCCTGACGCTGTGAGTCAGCAATGCTAACCATTGAGCCACCTCTGCTTAAAATCATCTCCTCCTATTAACCACCCCACGCCCCAGTTGGCTGAAAATCTATATTCCTGACATCAGAAAATCAGGTTGTGGAAGCAGATGTCTTGTAAAATTCAGTGAGAGTCCATATGTTCTGTGTGTCTGAATGGGGATCCTATACACAACACCCTCCAGTCCACACTTTTCATTTTCTTTCCAGAGACATGGCTCCAATGGCTTCATGGGGACTACAACTCCACAATCCATGAGGCAGGGACCACACGTGTGC
>NW_025140840.1:0-1241 GCF_004010195.1 Chiloscyllium plagiosum | reverse complement strand
TGCCTGTGTGTATCAACGTGCATCTGTGTGTGTGTGTCAGTGTGTGTATACCTGCCTGTGTGTATCAATGTATATCTGTGTGTGAGTGTGTGTGCGTGCCAGTGAGTGTATATCTGCCTGTGTGCATCAATGTGTGTCTGTGTCTGTGTGTGTGCGCGCCAGTGGGTGTATATCTGCCTGTGTGTATCAATGTGTGTCTGTGTGTGTGTGCCAGTGAGTGTATATCTGTCTGTGTGTATTAGTGTGAGTCTGTGTCTGTGTGTTCCAGGGACTGTATATCTGCCTGTGTATATCAGTGCGTGTCTGTGTCTGTGTGTTCCAGTGAGTGTATATCTGCCTCTGTGTGTCAATGTGTGTCTCTGTGTGTGTGCCAGTGAGTGTATATCTGCCTGTGTGCATCAATGTGTGTCTGTGTCTGTGTGTGTGCGCGCCAGTGAATGTATATCTGCCTGTGTGTATCAATGTGTGTCTGTGTGGGCATGCCAGCCTGTGTATCAATGTGTGTCTGTGTGTGTGTGCCAGTGAGTGTATATCGGCCTGTGTGTATCAATGTCTGTCTGTGTGTGTGTGCCAGTGAGTGTATATCTGCCTGTGTGCATCAATGTGTGTCTGTGTCTGTGTGTGTGTGCGCCAGTGAATGTATATCTGCCTGTGTGTATCAATGTGTGTCTGTGTGGGCATGCCAGCCTGTGTATCAATGATTTCAGTGAGTCCCTCTCTCACTGCACACCCCAGGTCATCTCCTCACTTTGATCTCCAGCATCTGCAGACCTCACATTCTCCCCTGTGTATCAATGTGTGTCTGTGTGTGAGTGCCAGTGAGTGTATGTCTGCCTGTGTATATCAATGTGTGTCTGTGTGACAGTGGGTGTATATCTGCCTGTGTGTATCAATGTGTGTCTGTGTGTGTGTGCCAGTGTGTGTATATCTGCCTGTGTATATCAATGTGTGTCTGTGTGACAGTGGGTGTATATCTGCCTGTGTGCATCAATGTGTGTCTGTGTCTGTGTGTGTGTGCGCCAGTGAATGTATATCTGCCTGTGTGTATCAATGTGTGTCTGTGTGGGCATGCCAGCCTGTGTATCAATGATTTCAGTGAGTCCCTCTCTCACTGCACACCCCAGGTCATCTCCTCACTTTGATCTCCAGCATCTGCAGACCTCACTTTCTCCCCTGTGTATCAATGTGTGTCTGTGTGTGTGTGCCACTGGGTGTATATCTGCCTGTGTGTATCAATGTGT
>NW_025140839.1:0-1241 GCF_004010195.1 Chiloscyllium plagiosum | reverse complement strand
TCTCTCAGATGTGCACACACCCTCTCACAGATATATATTCCATCAGACTCACACACACACACTGTATTAAGCATGCACAAATACAGACACACACACTCACAAATGCATATTCACTCACACACTCTCTCCCTGTTTCTCACACACATACTCTCCCTCCCTCACAAGTATGCACACACACATATTAGTCTATGGGGTGCATTTGCTTTTGCAGAATTGTGTCTGCAGATATATGCTATTTTGCTGAAAAAGCACACAGTCTGTAGGCAGTCAGTCCACGTGGGATTTGATAAATTCCAACTTTGGAAATAGAACCAGTCTGATTCAAGGTTGGGATACAGTCAGACTCTAAACTCACACCTTTAATGCATTGTCTGAGATGAGACATCACTTTTTTAAAATAAAACCTTATGTTATCTTGGGAATGTGACTTAGAGTCATAGAGATGTACAGCATGGAAACAGACCCTTCGGTCCAACCCGTCCATGCCGACCAGATATCCCAACCCAATCTAGTCCCACCTGCCAGCACCCGGCCCATATTCCTCCAAACCCTTCCTATTCATATACCCATCCAAATGCCTTTTAAATGTTGCAATTGTACCAGCCTCCACCACATCCTCTGGCAGCTCTTTCCATACAGGTACCACCCTCTGTGTGAAAACGTTGCCCCATTGGTCTCTTTTATATCTTTCCCCTCTCACCCTAAACCTGTGCCCTCTGGTTCTGGACTCACCAACCCCAGGGAAAAGACTTTGTCTATTTATCCTATCCATGCACCTCATAATTTTGTAAACCTCTTTAAGGTCACCCCTCAGCCTCCGATGCTCAAGGGAAAACAGCCCCAGCCTGTTCAGCCTCTCCATGCAGCTCAAATCCTCCAACCCTCAACATCCTTCTAAATCTTTTCTGAACTCTTTCAAGTTTCACAACATCTTTCCGATAGGAAGGAGACCAGAATTGCACACAATATTCCAATAGTGGCCTAACCAATGTCCTGTACAGCCACAGCATGACCTCCCAACTCCTGTACTCAATACTCTGACCAATAAAGGAAAGCATACCAAACGCCTTCTTCACTATCCTATCTACCTGCGACTCCACTTTCAAGGAGCTATGAACCTGCACTCCAAGGTCTCTTTGTTCAGCAACACTCCCTAGGACCCTACCGTTAAGTGTATAAGTCTTGCTAAGATTTGCTTTCCCAAAATACAGCACCTCACATTTAACTGAATTAAACTTCAT
>NW_025140838.1:0-1241 GCF_004010195.1 Chiloscyllium plagiosum | reverse complement strand
CACATTTATAATGTGCCCATCCCCTGCACTTTCTTTCCCCATCCTATGCTTCCTAAATCTTGCCTAATTGTATTGTAATTGCCTTTCCCCCAGCTGTAACTCTTGCCCAGTGGTATACACCTAACCCTTTCTATCACTAAAGTAAACATAACAGAATTGTGATCACTATCACCAAAGTGCTCACCTACTTCCAAGTCTGACCGGGCTCATTACCCAGTACCAAATCTAATGTGGCTTCGCCCCTTGTTGGCCTGTCTACATACGGGGTCAGGGAGCCCTCCTACACACACTAGACAAAAAACTGACCCACCTATAGTACTTGTACTATAGTGTCCCCAGTCAACATTTGGAAAGTTGAGTCCCCCATGACAACTCCCCTGTCTCTATCACTCCTATTGAGAATCATCTTTGTTATCCTTTCCTCTACATCTCTGGAACTATTTGGAGGCCTATAGAAAACTCCCAACAGGGTGACTTCTCCTTTCCTGTTTCTAACCTCAGCCCATACTACCTCAGTTGACGAGTCCCCAAACATCCTTCTGCAACTGTAATACTGTCCTTGACCAACAATGCCACACCACCGCCCCCACCCCTTTTTACCATCTTCTCTGTTCTTACTGAAACATCTACACCCTGGAATCTGCAACAACCATTCCTGTCCCTGCTCTATCCATGTATCCGAATGGCCACAACATTGAAGTCCCAGGTACCAACCCCCACGCTGCAAGTTCACCCACCTTATTCCAGATGCTCCTGGCATTGAAGTAGACACACTTCAAATCAACTTCTTGCTTGCCGGTGCCATCTTGCATCCCTGAAACTTGATTTTGGATCTCCCTACTCGCAATCTTTTCTTTAATCGAACTACAATTTTGGTTCCCATCCCCCTGCTGGATTAGTTTAAACCCACCCCAATAGCCTTAGCGAATTTCGCCCCCCAGGATATTGGTACCCCTCTGGTTCAGATGAAGACCATCCTGCTTGTAGAGGTCCCACCTACTCCAGAAAAAGCCCCAATTATCCAAGAATCCAAAACCCTCCCTCCTACACCATCCCTGTAGCCACGTGTTCAACTCCTCTCTCCCTACTCCTTGCTTCAGTAGCACGTGCAACAAACCAGAGACAACAACTGTGTTCGTCTTAGCTCTGAGCTTCCATCCCAGCTCCCTGAATTTCTGCCTTAAATCCCCATATCTCTTCCTGCCTATGTGGACCACGATTTGGGGCTGCTCCCCCTCCCC
>NW_025140837.1:0-1241 GCF_004010195.1 Chiloscyllium plagiosum | reverse complement strand
TTGGGTTGCAGAGATAGAGATGGATATAACAGCGGGTGACATTGGCAATCAAAGATGCAGATGGCAAGGTAGGCAGCTTGAAAACAGAATTCCACAATGACTCAATGAAGAACACATTGTAGGAATCTATTCAACAGACAATGGACTGTAAGTAACTGAAAGAGGGTCCAATCACAAGAGTCATAGACTCAATGTCACACATCACAGGCGAGTCCATTCAGTTCAAGTAAAAAGTAAAAAGCCGGTTCTACACCGCAAAGCGCTCCTTCCTAATGTCTGTGTGCTCGGGCCAGAGTTGGGAGAGCTACCCCACAGACTGTTTAAGCAACAGTGTGACATAAGTAAGCCTCATTGTGTTAGATCAAATGCATACATGGAAACCTCCTCCTGACTCCTCACTCTAGCCTCATGGCGTCAGGTCAAACACTGACCCAGACACCTCTTGGTAACCCCTCTCCCTCAGCCTCATGGTGACAGATTAAACACTGACACGAAAACCTCCAGTTGACTCCCTTCCCTCAGCATCTTGACGTCAGATCCTGACACGGAAACCTCTTGGTCACCCCTCTCCCTCACTCCCATGGTGTCAGTTCAAACACTGACACGGAGACCTCCTGCCGCCTCGCCTCCCTCCGCCTCATGGTGTCAGATCAAACATTGACACGGAAACCTCCTGATGACTCCCCTCCCTGAGCCTCAAGGTGCCAGATCAAACATTGACACGGGAACTACTGCTCATTTGTCTCACTTAGCCAGAAGGGGTTAAATCAAACACTGACACAGAAACCTGCTGTTCACTCCCTACCGTCAGCCTCACGATGTCAGTTCAAACACTGACATGGGAACCTCCTGTTGACTCGCTTCCCTCAGCCTCACGGCGTCTGGTCAAACACTGACACATAAATCTCCTGCTGACTCGCCTCACTCAGCTTCAAGGTTTCAGATCAAACAGCGACACAGAAGCTCTTGCTGACTCCCCTCCCTCAACTGAAGGATTAGTGTTCCTCCATATTGAAAAACACTGACAGGAAGCACTGAGAGAGGAGCGAAAGTGGAAACAGTATACTGGCCATTTCAAAACCACCACCAAGAGGTGCTCAGCAGCAGTATTGCTGACTGAAATGGTCGGTCCAAAGGACATAGCTGTTAGATTGGGTCTGCACTGGATGGGGAGGTTCTAGATTAGAGTGGTGGTGGAAAAGCAGAGAAATTCAGGCAGCATCCGAGGAGCAATAAAATCG
>NW_025140836.1:0-1241 GCF_004010195.1 Chiloscyllium plagiosum | reverse complement strand
AATCCCCCCTGTAAATACTGACACACTCCCTGGCGGATTCCTCTGTAAATCTTTCCCTATTTTGTTACCCAGTTCACCTTGTGGATTCCCCCTCTCGATATTGACCTGTCATTGCTGATTCCCCCTGTAGATATTGACCTCTCCTTGGGGATCCCCCCTGTAGATATTGACCTCTCTTTGGGGATCACCCCTTAGATGTTAACCTCTCCTTGGGGATCCCCCTGTAGATATTAACCTCTCCTTGGGGATTCCCCCCTGTAGATATTGACCTCTCCTTGGGGATCCCCCTGTAGATATTGACCTCTCATTGGGGATCCCCCCTGTAGATATTAACCTCTCCTTGGGGATCCCCTGTAGATATTAACCTCTCCTTGGGGACCCCCCTGTAGATATTAACCTCTCCTTGGGGATCCCCCCTGTAGATATTGACCTCTCCTTGGAGATCCCCCTGTAGATATTAACCTCTCCTTGGGGATCCCCCTGTAGATATTGACCTCTCCTTGGGGATTCCCCTGTAGATATTAACCTCTCCTTGGGGATCCCCCTGTAGATATTAACCTCTCCTTGGGGATCCCCCTGTAGATATTAACCTCTCCTTGGAGATCCCCCTGTAGATATTGACCTCTCCTTGGGGATCCCCCTGTAGATATTGACCTCTCCTTGGGGATCCCCCTGTAGATATTGACCTCTCCTAGGGGATCCCCCTGTAGATATCGACGTGGTGATAGCACAGGAAGCCCCTCTGGTGCACAATCGATTGGATGCACACACACAGAGCTGTCCCAGAGACACAGTGCCGAATTAATTCTGAGACGTAGCTGTTGATGGCACAGATGTGCAGTGTCCCTCCAGTCATCCCGGCCCACTGTGCAAGGTGTTGGGGACCACCCTCTCAATCCGTTTCTGCTCCGTCTGGGTCAGTTCCTGGCAAGGTCTGGTCAGGGGCGATGAAGGAACAGCCCATACATTGACAAAGATGTGGCTGCTTTGTACAACAGAGCAGACCTTGCCCCTTGGTTTGTGTGTGTGTGTGTGTGTGTGTGTGTTGGGTGCAGGCTGGTGGAGGGTTCTCGCACTGTCAGCACCGTCAATGAGAGTCAGACAGAGGGGGACGGTTCGCGACGGCCATTCACTTGGATGACCCATCATCAACACCCGCCAGACTGGGACTTTGGGAACGCTGTCCATGTCAGATCGGATCAGCCACCAGCAACACCATCTCTCTCCTCCGGCATTCCGGT
>NW_025140835.1:0-1241 GCF_004010195.1 Chiloscyllium plagiosum | reverse complement strand
CCAGTTCTTCCTCTCTAGTATAATACGGTCCCAATACCATCCATTCCTATCTGACATCTTTACAAGATATTTCACCTGGTTAAACCGTTTCTCAAAATGATAGGGACCACTATGCTTGTATGTTGCCTGTCAGGTGCTCGAGTCAGCGATGTCACCGATCGGCTGCAGAGCATTCGAAAAGGGGAGGGTGAACAGCCAGTCGTCTTGGTGCATATAGGCGCCAACAATTTAAGTAGAAATCCAGAAGAGGCCCTGGAAGAAGAATGCAGGGAGCTAGGAGAGAAGTTAAAGGGGAGGACCACAAAGGTAGCGATCTCGGGATTACGATCAGTGCTTCGTGCTAGCCAGCGAAGAAATGGAAAAAAAAAATAATAGGCAGGATGAACACGTGGCTTGAGAGATGATGTAGGACTGAGGGGTTCAGATTTGTCGGACATCGGGACGGGTTCTGCGGAAGGTGGGACTATTACCAAAGGACGGTCTACATCTGAACCAGACTGGAACCAATGTCCTTGGGGGAGATTTTGCTACTGCTGTTGGTGAGGTTTTAAACTAATGTGCCAGGGGACTGGGAACCAGAAGAGAAAACAATTAGGCAATGAGGTATTGACTGGTGACTGTAAGAATTATGAAAATAACATTAATGAAGGGACGAATAGGCAGAGAGCAGGTGAGCGCAAAAGAACTGATGGCCTGAAATGCATCTACTTAAGGAGTATAGTATGTAAGGCAGATGACCTTAGGGATTGGATTGGTGACTGGGAGTATGACATTATTGCCATCATAGAGACTTGGTTGAAGGAAGGGCATGATGATTGGCAACTAAATGTTCCAGGATATGGACACTTAAGACAGGGCAGGGAGTGCAGTAAAAGAGGGGGTGGAGTTGCATTGCTGGTCACGGCTCTGCTAAAGGAGGACACTATGGCGGTCTTGGGGAGTGAGGCATTATGGGTGGAGCTGAGAAATAAGATGGGTGCAGTTACATTGTTGGGGCTGTCTTACAGACCTCCCAAGGCGTGAGGTGCAAGAACAAATAGGTAAACAGATTATGGGTTTGTGGTGATGGGAGATTTTAATTCCCCAACATTAACTGTGATACACTTAGCGTCAGAGGTCTGGATGGAGTAGAATTTGTACGAAGCGTCCAGGAGAGTTTTCTAGAGCAGTATTTCAATCGTCTGAGGAGGGGAGGGCCATATTCCACATGGTACTGGGGAACGAGCCAAGACAAGTGGTAG
>NW_025140834.1:0-1241 GCF_004010195.1 Chiloscyllium plagiosum | reverse complement strand
GTGCTGGAAAAGCATAGCCGATCAGTCAGCATTGGAGGATCAGGTGAATTGACGATTCGGGCGTTCACCCTTCATGAGAAATGAGGCTTGTAGGCTGGGTGACTTAGAGATAAATGGGAGGGGGTGAGGCTGGGCCGAATGTGCACATTGCTAGAGGTACAGGCCAATTTCTGTCGAATGTGGATAGGTACTTTGGGGCCTTGGACGAAGATGAGGGAGTGGTGTGGGTGTATTTTTTGCAATTCCTGTGGGGGCAAGGGAATGTAGCAAGAGTGGGGAGTGGGGTGTTTGGGGGCGTGGACGTGACGAGGAAGTCGTGAAGGACATGGTCACTCCGGAACGCTCATAGGGGTGGGGAGCGAAATATATCTCTGGTACCGGGATCCGTTTGGAGATGACAGAAATGGTGGAGAATGCTGCGATATATGGGAGGTTGGTGGAGAGCAAGGTGAGGACCGTATGGTGTTCTGTCCTTGTTGCAATGGGTTGGTGGGGTACAAGGGCGGTGGGGCGGAAAATGGAGGACATGTGCTGGAGGGCATCGCTAGCCAGGTGGGAAGGGGAATTGTGACCTTGGAAAAGGAAAGTCATCCGGGATTTTCGAAAGTGGAATTGGTCACCCTGGACGTGGTGGAATTGGGAAGTTGGATGTCGTTTCTACAGGGCGTAGTTTGGAGGAAATGTAGTCTAGGTAGCTGTGGGAGTTGGTTGGCTTTTAGGAGATGTCCATGATTAGTCAGTCGCTGAAGACAATAATGCAGAGGTCCAGGAAGGGGAAGAAGATGTATGAGATGCGCCGGGTGAATTTGCGGTCTGTGTAAAAGGTGTTAGTAAAATTGATGAACTGTCGAGCCTCCTCGTTCGATTTGGCGCTGCTACAGTCATCTATATAGCGGAGCAACAGGTGGTGGATGGTGGCGGCGTAACTGCAGATGCTTCCTGCCCTGCTATGGTTGCCAGCAACACGCTCTTCACTCTGATCTCCAGCATCTGCAGTTCTCACTTTCTCCTAATATCAAGTCTCAGTCCAGTTGCTGTTTCTTCATTACTCATTCACAGGATTTAGCTCTTAATTTTTTGTCTGTTACGAGTTGCACTTGAGGAAGTGGTGATGAGATTAAATCACTGAGGTCTATGTGCAGTAGGAAAACACACAGTGCTGTTCAGGTGTGTAACGCAGGTTTTGGAATCGGTGATACTGAAGGAAGCACAATACATTTCCAAGTCCGGATGCACAATGG
>NW_025140833.1:0-1241 GCF_004010195.1 Chiloscyllium plagiosum | reverse complement strand
TCAAAAAACATGGTTTTGTTCATGCTCACTGTTTCCTGCCAGCTCTCCCATTCTAAAACCATGACCATATATTAGCCCCAGTCCCATAGGATTCGAATTTGCACAATAGGCTTGGGGCTTTATCAAAAATCTTTCTGAGATTCCAATCGTATTGCGTTGATACCTTCTCCATAATTTTGCGAAAAGCCATTTTCTCAAACATGATTCCTATTTCATAAACCTCTGTTGACTTTGTCTATGCCCATTAATTTCAGTCCAATATTTTCTCTAAAACTGTTTCGTTGCTAATTTCATTCTATTCCCTTTTTCTCACCAAACTGAAGTTCCCTAGTATTGCGAGGAAATTTTATTTTTGTTTTCTTTTCTTCTTCTGTGAGGGCATAACCGAAATATTTGCTCCATTGATCTGCTATTTCCCTGTCCTCAATTATCTGGTATCCGACTGTAAGTAAGCTGCACCTTTTTCTCTTAATTTTGCCATTGGCGTATGTTCAGAAGATATTACAAAGTTCACGCATATACACAGTGATAAGATCTTCTTCAGAAACCCATCAATTCCTTTCTTGAGCTACTGAATGACTGACCTTCCACAGCCATACAATCACAGAAGCACAGGCTCTGTACTATCAGAAATACAGCACGGTCTACATTAGCCCCACTTTCCAACACAAAACCTGTCGCTGTGAATCTTATGGCATTTCAAGTGCACAACCACGTATTTTGTAATTGTTTTGAGGTTACCATGACAATTCTCCTCTCACGAAGTGCATCCCAGACCCAAACACACTTTGCTTGAAAAAAAGTCCTCAAATCCTCACTAAGCCTCAAACCCTTCACTTTAAAAGTGTGTCCCTTTGATTAAAATGACAAGCTGCTGTCTATCCAATCCGTCCATATCACTCGTAATCTTATCCTCCTGATTCACGTCCCCCTTAGCCTTCTCTGCTCCAAAGTAAACAATCCGAGCTTATCCAGGCTCTTTCCATAGCTGATATGCTCCATCCCAGGGAAAATCCTGATGAATCTCCTCTGCACCCCGTCCAGTACAATCACATCTTTCCTGTAATGTAGCTCCCAGAATTACACACAGTATTCCATCTTGGCTAATGCAAGTTCCACATAGCTCTTATAATCTATGCTTCGATATGTGAAGGCTATGTTTATGCTCCCGTACGCTTTCTCAAATTGTGTTTTACCCTGTCCAGCCGCATTCAGGGATGTATGGAGAAGCACCTTCTCAT
>NW_025140832.1:0-1241 GCF_004010195.1 Chiloscyllium plagiosum | reverse complement strand
GAGGGAGTGTCTATCCCTGGGGGAAACATTATTTAGGGAGGGTCTATCACTGGGGGAAACATTACTGAGGGAGGGTCTATCCCTAGGGGAAACATTACTGACGGAGGGTCTATCACTGGGCATACTTTCCTGAGGGAGGGTCTATCACTTGGGGAAACATTACTGACGGAGGGTCTATCACTGGGCGAAACATTACTGAGGGAGGGTCTATCATTGGGGGAAACATTACTGAGAGAGGGTCTATCACTGGTGAAAATATGACTGAGGGAAGGCCTATCACTGGGGGAAACATTACTGCTGAAGGGTGTATCACTGGGGAAAACATTACTGAGGGATGGTCTATCACCGAGGGAAACATTACTGAGGGAGGGCCTATCACTGGGGGAAATAATACTGAGGGAGGGTCTATCACTGGGGGATACTTTCCTGAGGGAGGGTCTATCACTTGGGGAAACATTACTGACGGAGGGTCTATCACCGGGCGAGACATTACTGAGGGAGGGTCTATCATTGGGAGAAACATTACTGAGAGAGGGTCTATCACTGGTGAAAATATTACTGAGGGAAGGCCTATCACTGGGGGAAACATTACTGCTGAAGGGTGTATCACTGGGGAAAACATTACTGAGGGATGGTCTATCACTGAGGGAAATATTACTGAGGGAGGGCCTATCACTGGGGGAAATAATACTGAGGGAGGGTCTATCACTGGGTGAAACATTACTGAGGGAGGGCCTAACACTGGGGGAAACATTCCTGAGGGAGGGTCTATCACTGGGGGAAACATTACTGAGGGAGGGTCTATCCCGAGGGGAAACATTACTGAGGGAGTGTCTATCCCTGGGGGAAACATTACTGCTGAAGGGTGTATCACTGGGGGAAACATTACTGAGGGAGGATCTATCCCTAGGGGAAACATTACTGACGGAGGGTCTATCACTGGGGGATACTTTCCTGAGGGAGGGTCTATCACTTGGGGAAACATTACTGACGGAGGGTCTATCACCGGGCGAAACATTACTGAGGGAGGGTCTATCATTGGGGGAAACATTACTGAGAGAGGGTCTATCACTGGTGAAAATATGACTGAGGGAAGGCCTATCACTGGGGGAAACATTACTGCTGAAGGGTGTATCACTGGGGAAAACATTACTGAGGGATGGTGTATCACCGAGGGAAACATTACTGAGGGAGGGCCTATCACTGGTGGAAATAATACTGAGGGAGGGTCTATCACTGGG
>NW_025140831.1:0-1240 GCF_004010195.1 Chiloscyllium plagiosum | reverse complement strand
AGGCAAGAGAGGAGGGGGTGTGGCATTGTTTGATAAGGGATAGCATTACAGTTGTACCGAGGGAGGATATTCCCAGAAATGCATCCAGGGCAGTTATTTGGGTGGAACTGAGAAATATGAAAGGGATGATCACCTTATTGGGATTGTATTATAGACCCCCTAGTAGTCAGAGGGAAATTGAGAAACAAATTTGTAAGGAGATCTCAGTTATCTGTAAGAATAATAGGGTGGTTACGGTTGGGGATTTGAACTTTCAAAACATAGACTGGGACAAACATAGTGTTAAGGGTTTAGATGGAGAGGAATTTGGTAAGCTTGTACAAGACAATTTTCTGATTCAGTATGTGGATGCACCTACTAGAGAAGGTGCAAAACTTGACCTGCTCTTGGGAAATAAGGCAGGGCAGGTGACTGAGGTGTCAGTGGGGGAGCACTTTGGGGCCAGTGACCATATTTCTATTGGTTTTAAAATAGTAATGGAAAAAGATAGACCAGATCTAAAAGTTGAAGTTCTAAATTGGAGAAAGGCCAATTTTGTTAGTATTAATCAATAACTTTCAAAAGCTGATTGGAGGCAGATGTTTGCAGCTAAAGGGCCGACTAGAAAATGGGAAGCCTTCAGAAATTAGATAACGCGAGTCCAGAGACAATATATTCCTGTCAGAGTGAAAGGAAAGGCTTGTAGGTATAGGGAATGTCGGATGGCTAAAGAAATTGAGGGTTTGGTTAAGAAAAAGAAGGAAGCAGATGTAAGGTATAGACAGGATAGATCGAGTGAATCCTTAGAAGAGTATAAAGTCAGTAGGAGCATACTTAAGAGGGAAATCAGGAGGGCAAAAAAGGGACATGAAATAACTTTGACAAATAGAGTTAAGGAGAATACAAAGGGTTTTTACAAATATGCTAAGGACAAAAGAGTAACTCGGGAGAGAATAGGTCTCCTCAAAGATCAGCAAGGCGGCCTTTGTATAGAGCTGAAGGATATGGGGGAGATACTAAATAAGTATTTTGTGTCAGGGTTGACTGTGGAAAAGGATATGTAAGATATAGAATGTAGAGAGATAGATGGTGACATCTTGAAAAATGTCCATATTAAAGAGAAGGAAGTGCTGGATATCTTGAAACAAGAATAAGTGGATAAATCCCAGGACCTGATCAGGTATACCCTAGAACTCTGTGGGAAGCTAGGAAAGTGATTGCTGGGTGCCTTGCTGAGATATTTGTATCATCGATAGTCACA
>NW_025140830.1:0-1240 GCF_004010195.1 Chiloscyllium plagiosum | reverse complement strand
CGTCTTACTTTTCTTTCATTGAATCAATGAGCATCGTTTGATGTATTGAATGTACGATTGCTGTTTGATTGAATAACAGAATGAATGTACTTTGTTTCTTTGAATGAATGCCTTGAGCTCGAGATATTGAAATAACGAGATAAGCTTTACTCATTGAATTAACACGTACAGTTTGTTTCAGTGCATGTATGTGTTCAATTTGATGCCTTTAATGTTCGATTTACGTTTGTTTCATTCAATTCATAAATAACGTTTGATTCTTTGAATGCATGATTCCAGCTCGAATCTAGGTTGATTCAAGAATGAATTAATTCAGTTTTCAGTCTTTGAACGAATGAATTAAGCTTGATAAATTGAATGAATTGGAGAATTTCTACTCATTGAATTACCACTTGCAGTGTTTTTTATGAATCAATGAGTAACGTTTCCTTCATTGAACGTACGATTGAAGTTTTGTTTATTCATTGAATGAATGCCTTAAGCTCGAGATATTGAATTAACGAGATAAGCTTTACTCATTGAATTAACACGTACAGTTTGTTTCAGTGAATGCATGAGTGCAGTTTGAAACATTGAATGTAGGATTTACGTTTGTTTCATTGAATCCATAAATAACGTTTGATTCATTGAATGCATGGTTCTAGATCGATTCTAGTTTGATTCCAGAATGAATTAATTCAGTTATCAGTGTTTTAAGGAATGAATTAGAGAATTTCTACTCAAGAATTACCACTTGCAGTGTGTTGTATTGAATCAATGAGTAACGTTTCATTAATTGAACGTACGATTGAAGTTTTATTTATTCATTCAATGAATGACTTACGCTCGAGATATTGAATTAACGAGATAAGCTTAACTCATTGAATTAACACGTACTGTTTGTTTCAGTGAATGTATGAGAACAGTTTGAAACAATGAATGAAAGAATGAACGCAGTTTGTTTTAGTAAATAACGTTAGATTCATTGGATGCATGATTGAAGGTTCATTCATTGAATGAACGAATGCAGTTTTATTCAAGAATGAATGAATGCAGTTACAGTCTTTGAATGAATCAGTTATGCTTGAGACATTGAAATAATGAGAGAAGGTCTACCCATGAAGTAAACATTTGCAATTTGTTTCAATGAGTAGAGTTTGATTCACTGAATGATTGCAGTTGGAATGCTTAAACGTTGATTCGTTGAATGTACGATTGAAGTTTCACCTGTTGAATGAATGAATGCAGTTTGTTTCATTGA
>NW_025140829.1:0-1240 GCF_004010195.1 Chiloscyllium plagiosum | reverse complement strand
AGATGATCTCTACCATTAATCTCCCCAAAGCCCCCGTCGCTCAGATTCTACAGAATCTTGTAAGGTGGAGCGTAAAAACAGCAAGGAGAAGGAAAAATGGATGGGAGTTATATATCAAAGTGAAAGCTGCAATACAAATGTTGGGCAAATTATAAAACAGGAAAATGAGATATACACATTTGTGGCTACTGCAGTAATAATGTACTGTTTACATTATATCTAAACTGTGTTAACACAACTCAATGCTCATGCTGGGAAAAATGGATTTCATGAGCATGTGTTCGTTCGCTGGCATGAACATTTTGTCGAGCACTGAGCTGGAGATCAGGTTATTTAGGAATTGGTGTTGGATGATCAGAAAAGCTAATTGAAAACTTTGCTGTAGAGGAACTTTTGGGAACAGTGACCACAATGTATTGGTTTTCTTTTATGCTGTTTGAGTACACAGTGTTGTTTTTGTTTTATTTGAAGGAACTGTTATAAATCTGAATCAAGCAAGCCCTGAAGGTGTGAGGAGAAAGTGGAGACTACAGATGCTGGAGATCAGTGGCGCTGGAAAAGCACAGTCAGTCATTGTACTAGGAGCAGGAGCATTGTCGTTTCGGGCACAACCCTTCATCAGGAATGAGACTTATGGGTCAAGGGGCCTGAGAGATAAATGAGAAGGGGGTGTGGCAGGAGGCAGGTAGCTAGGAATGCGATAGGTAGAGGAAGGTGGGTTGAAAGTGATGTGATGAAGGGAGACAGAACGCCTCATCTACTGCATCCTTTAAACTCAGTGTGGTCTTCTGTCCATTGGCGAGACACACGTGGATTATTTCAGAGAACTTCGCTGAAACAGCCACATTGACCAACTCCACCACCTTGTGGTTGAACACTTTGCCTCTCCTTTCCACTCTGCAAAGGACATGAGAGTCCTGGGCTTCCTCCATCGCCAAACCCTAACCACCCGAAGCATGGATGGAGAAAGGTTCCTCTGCTGCCTTGGGACCCCCCAACCACAGGAGATTAATGAAGATTTCACCAGTTTCCCCATTTCCGCTAACTCCACCTTATCCCAATCCAATCTTCCAACTCAGCACCCTCCCCACTTTTGAACGTTTCTGTGTGTTCATCTTCCTTCCCATCAATCTGGTCCACCCTCCTCTCCGATCTAACCCTTTCAGCCTCACCTTCAACTATCTAATAAACCAAAGGAAGCAGCTTCGAAAAATGCCAAGTGTTGTAGTAAGCTAGTGGA
>NW_025140828.1:0-1240 GCF_004010195.1 Chiloscyllium plagiosum | reverse complement strand
TGTCAGAGTAAAGGAGCGCAAGAGTGCAGGAGTGCAAGAGTGCAGGAGTACAGGAGTACAGGAGTGCAGGAGTGCAGGAGTGCAGGAGTGCAGAGTACAGGAGTGCAGAGTACAGGAGTGCAGAGTACAGGAGTGCATGAGTACAGGAGTACAGGAGTGCATGAGTACAGGAGTGCAGAGTGCAGGAGTGCAGGAGTGCAGGAGTGCAGGAGTGCATGAATAGAGGAGTGCATGAATAGAGGAGTGCATGAATAGAGGAGTGCAGGAGCACAGGAGTTCAAGTGTATAGGAGAGCAGGAATACAGGAGTGCAGGGGTGCAGGAGTACAGGGGGGCTTAAATACAGGAATGACGGAGTACGGGAGCGCATGAGTACAGGAATGCATGAGTACAGGAATGAAGGAGTACAGGAGTGCATGAGCACAGGATGCAAGAATACAGGAATGCTGGAATACAGGAGTGCAGGACTGCAAGAGTACAGGAGTACAGGAATAAAGGAGTGCAGGAGTGCAGGAGTGCAGGAGTGCAGGAATAGAGGAGTGCAGGAGTACAGGACTGCAAGAGTACAGGAGTACAGGAATAAAGGAGTGCAGGAGTGCAGGAGTGCAGGAGTGCAGGAGTGCAGGAGTGCAGGAATAGAGGAGTGCAGGAGTACAGGAGAGCAAGAGTACAGGAGAGCAAGAGTACAGGAGAGCAAGAGTACAGGAGAGCAAGAGTACAGGAGTGCAGGAGTGCATGAATAGAGGAGTGCATGAGTACAGGAGTGCAGGTATATGGGAGTGCAGGAGTATGGGAATGCAGGAATACAGGAATGCAGGAGCGCAAAAGTGCAGGAGTGCAAGAGCACAGGAGAGCAGGAATACAGGAGTGCAGGGGTGCAGGAGTACAGGGGGGCTTAAATACAGGAATGACGGAGTACAGGAGTGCATGAGTACAGGAGCGCATGAGTACAGGAGGGCATGAGTACAGGATGCAGGAATACAGGAATGCTGGAATACAGGAGTGCAAGAGTGCAGGACTGCAAGAGTACAGGAATAAAGGAGTGCAAGAGTACAGGATTACAGGAATAAAGGAGTGCAAGAGTACAGGAGTACAGGAATAAAGGAGTGCAAGAGTACAGGATTACAGGAGTGCAGGAGTACAGGGGTACAGCAGTGCAGCAGTGCATGAACGGAGGAGTGCATGAATACAGGAGAGCAAGAGTACAGGAGTACAGGAGTACGGGAGAGCAGGAGTACAGG
>NW_025140827.1:0-1240 GCF_004010195.1 Chiloscyllium plagiosum | reverse complement strand
GATGTCCGCCCCTCCCCTCTCGAGGAAGCTTCTCGCGAAGGGAAGGATTTCCTGTCCTGTCATAGTCTCAAAATAGAAATTACTGCAAAGGGTGCGTGGAGAGAGTGAGAGAGAAAAAGATTATAGGAACTGGAAAAGAGGGGGGGGGGGTGGTGATTTTCAAACAAATTACACAGCAAGATGTCATTCCTTCACATAAAAAACCCCTCAGCAAACCCAAGTATGATCAAATTGGGAGAAAAGTTTGGGGATTTCAATCCAAGAACCATCGGGCAGCATTGAAAGGTTTAGTTTATCAAAACAGTATCAGAGCACAGCAGGATCTCACATGCAGCACCATGTCAGCAGCAAGATTAGCTCGATATTTCTGATAGGGGCTGCTCAAAAGTTCAATATTTGTTGCAACTACACGCACTGACAGAACTGTTATTTCACAATTTCAAATGCCTCTCCCTCCTTCCCTCTCTCTCTTTCTCCTTCCTCTCTCTCGTTCAGAAGTCTCTTTCTCACTTCCACTGTCAATTTGAACAGTCACAAATCATTACTTTAGAAAAAGTCTTTAAGAGACAGTTTGAAATTTAGGGTTTTAATTTCCTCTTTGGGAAGTTCTGTCTCTCAGACACCCGCTGCGGGTGGGGACATGGGGGTTAACAAGTTTTTTGTCAAATCCGAAGACCTTGGTTACTTTAACCCCAGGCTTCAAACCTGTTTTAAAATGACAGGCATCAATCTGACAGGACCCAGGTAACCAGAGGCCTGTTATAAAAACAGGGTCCAGCAGATTAAACCAGTCTTTGGGGAATAAAAAGACACAACTGAGGTGGGGTCCCACAGAGTGCGGCCTGTGGAATAGGCCTCAGGACTGTGTGCCAAACTTGCAGGATGCTCTTGTTCAAAGTTCACCTTGTCCCAAACTATCTCTCTCTCTTTGGATGTTCCAAGCGAATAATAATTTCCTGGGATAAAAGAGACAGGGTCAATTAAAGGACGGAGAAAAAAAACGCTCAGAGAGATGGCACAGGAAGATTCCATGCGAATTCCTCTCCTAGTAACATCCAAACGTTAAACATGTCAGATGAAAGTTGAATTTTCAGGCCAGACAATTTTGAAATCTTTACACTATGAAGTTTTAGCTGATGGGAAGACTCACTGCCTCTAAAGGTAGCCTGGTGTCAGTTGATGCACAGCAAGATCCCATATGGAAGCATGTCGCAGTATCCACATCATCTGATTCTTTTCT
>NW_025140826.1:0-1240 GCF_004010195.1 Chiloscyllium plagiosum | reverse complement strand
AATGTGAATGAGGTCTCCCAGAGAGTAGACAGTGGAAGAGCGCTCTGTGAGCCAGTCACCTGAAGTATAGGAGGACAAGGGTTGGAGACAGTGAATGTAACTCGCAGTGAGTGACACCAGGAGATCCCTCCCCAGTCACCCATCACATACCATTCATTAGACGCAGGGAGAATGACAGATGGCCTTCTCCAGACCTGGTGGAGCTGAATGGGATCCAGGTGGGATTGATGGGGTTACTGCTCACATTGCCCTTCCTGGGAAGAGACAGGGCAGACATTTTAGGCCAGGGTCAGACAACAGCAGCAGCTGGGGATCATATTGACGATCAAGTAAAGATTCTCACCTCAAATAACGACACTCAATGGGAACAAAAGCCCCATTGGTTCTCACAATGACAGATCCAGGATAGTTTGGGGTGTGGGTCAGGTGGGTGGTGTAGATCAGGAAATCCCCAGTGATCTGAAAGACACCAGGTTAAGGAATGAGAAACTGATCTGAATGGAGAAAGATCTACACAGGGTTCACAACATCCCATGGCAACAATTCTTTGCCGAGTGTGACAGACTAGAGATCTGGAGTGACCACAACTGGAATACAATAGGTCAGTGGTTGGTGGTTAGTCTTTTAGGATCAATGCAAGATGGTATTGCATCATTCCAAAAATCAGGAATTATTGGAATTCCATATCCAAAGGCCAGGGAATGCTCAGTTGGTCAACAGGATTGGTTTTACGATCACAGCAGAATTACAGATAGATGGAACAGGAACATGGTGATCTTTATCTACAAGGTAAAACAGGAAGTCTTCAGATTATGGGAAGGGATGACTAACAAGGTTAGTGAAACATCAGGCTTTAGTGAGAAGCAAAAACCAAGTTCAAAAGCATGAATTAACCAGAATGGAACCAAAACAGTTTTACCAACAGGTCAGATATAGAGCTCAAGGACTAGACAAGTCAATTTATTCCCAACAGTCCCACAATAGGGATGAAACTAGACTAAGTGAGTCAAATAAATCCACTCGGAGGATAATAGACTGCTCACCACAAAACTAAGCACATCATTCTGCTACAACAAGACAGCTGTTTTCTTCAGATTTCACTATAGAAAAGTGTCATGCTGGAAAGCACTGATAGAAGGAGCAGTGTTTTGTTCACATTCAGGAATAAGTTCAAATCATTCACTCCTCCACATTATAGCTAATTCAGTAGCTATAAAACATTAACAGAACCACCCATATA
>NW_025140825.1:0-1240 GCF_004010195.1 Chiloscyllium plagiosum | reverse complement strand
ATCTCGTGATGACCTCAATCAGTTGTATGGAAACTCCCACCTGATTCACTCATGCCAGTTCGGGAAGCAAATTGTCATATTCAGCTGCTCTTTCCCACAGGAGACTCCAGATGTATAATACCGCGGTTGACTCTTAAATGTTCCATGGTAAATAACTGATGTACTAGGCATGAATAAATTTATTTTAAAAATCCCACTTTCCCATTCATATTTGGAATCAATTGTCCATTAAATGTTGCAAACATACCCTCATCCATCACTTCCTCCGCAAGTTAATTGCACACGTAAAACACCTTCCTTACAAAAAGCCTCACATGACTTTTTTAAAAAAAAACTCTGTCTTTTCATCTTAAACATATGCCCTCTCACCTTGAAATCCCCATCCTGAGAAAAGGCAGCTATCGTTAACTCTAACTTGCCTCTCAATAATTCATAAACTTCTGTCAGGTTGCTGTAGTTCTGTTCGCCGAGCTGGAAGTTTTTGTTGCAAACGTTTCGTCCCCTGTCTAGGTGACATCCTCAGTGCTTGGGAGCCTCCTGTGAAGCGCTTATTTGGTGTTTCCTCCGGCATTTATAGTGGCCTGTCCCTGCCGCTTCCGGTTGTCAGTTTCAGCTGTCCGCTGTAGTGGCCTGTATATTGTGTCCAGGTTGATGTGTTTGTTGATGGAGTTTGTGGATGAGTGCCATGCTTCTAGGAACTCCCTGGCTGTTCTTTGTTTGGCTTGCCCTAAAATGGGAGTGTTGTCCCAGTCGAATTCATGTTGCTTGTCATCTGCGTGTGTGGCTACTAAGGATAGCTGGTCGTGTCGTTTCGTGGCTCGTTGATGTTCATGGATGCGGATCGTTAGCTGTCTTCCTGTTTGTCCTATATAGTGTTTTGTGCAGTCCTTGCATGGGATTTTGTACACTACATTAGTTTTGCTCTTGCTGGGTATCGGGTCCTTCGTTCTGGTGAGTTGTTGTCTGAGAATGGCTGTTGGTTTGTGTGCTGCTATAAGTCCTAGGGATCGCAGTAGTCTGGCTGTCAGTTCTGAAATGCTCCTGATGTATGGTAGTGTGGCTAGTCCTTTGGGTTGCGGTATGTCCTCGTTCCGTTGTCATTCTCTAAGGCATCTGTTGATGAAATTGCGCGGGTATCCGTTTTTGGCGAATACCTTGTACATGTGTTCCTCTTCCTCTTTTACAGTTCTGGTGTGCTGCAGTGTGGCGGACTGACAACCGGAAGCGGCAGGGACAGGCC
>NW_025140824.1:0-1240 GCF_004010195.1 Chiloscyllium plagiosum | reverse complement strand
CTCACTGGGCATATTTTCCCTGACCATACACAGGAAGTGTGGATCTGTCTCGACATTCTTCTCTTTGCTCTAATAAAACAATGTTGAACCTTCAACACACAATGCGATTCAGCTTTGTTTTATATAAACTCACAAACACTTGAATACACTTTATTGGCTTCAAGGCAATAAGAGTTACATGTATTGAATTCAGTCCAAAGCCATGTGTGGCATATTGTCACAAAACCGGTCCTTTTACAAGGTTATGTTGTCTTTATTTTTTTAAAGACGGTCTAAATGAACCAAGATCCCAATATGCCTGAACTTTGAAAGTTTCATTGGGATCCTTTTGTTTATATCTAACAGGTAATGCCTCAGCAAGAAGGCTTTCTCGTCTTTAACAGGAAACGTGTATAATCAAGAGGACGTGGCCAACTCTCTAACTGGACGAGTCTGATCGGTTCTGGGGTTAGTTAAGTCAGGGTCACTGTTGGAACAGGACGCTTTCCCCATCCATCTGCCCTTCTGACCTTATAACCTGAAAGCCTTTGTGTCAGTCTTACTCTTGGTGCTAAGGGGTTTGCTTATTGGGATTGTTGCAAGTATTTAGAACAGGATCCTAAAGTCTGGATAGCCTGTCCGGTTTATATAGGATTAGATATTCAGGTGTTCTAGTTTTGGTTTCTTGCATTTCATTCTGTAATTTGGTAAATAAATGCTATTTGTTTAAAACTCGGCAGTCTGACCAGCTAATTCACTCAAGGAAGATCCACTCTACATTAACTTTTAAGAAATAACAAAGTTACGGTCTGGGTTAGTTGCTCAAAATGTTCTGTGGGGTCGGGCCTGTTCCATAACAGAATGGGGGCCATTTGCGGGATTTAGGCAGCGAGTAGCAAGTATTAGTGTCTCCTATTCCGTGTGTTGATTTGGTGGGGACACAGAACTTCAGATAGCAATGGCTCTTGCAGGAACCAAGGATGTTTTGGAGGTGGAAGATGTGGCCTTGGGGTTTTTAACAGAATGCACATAAGTCCAATCTGTGGGAATTAGTAGACAAGCTTGGGTTGAAGCTACCTCCTAACGTGAGGAAAGATGAGATGATTGCAGCAGTATCTCAGCATTCCAATTTGCTGGAAACGCCATCAGGATCTATAGAGATGAGCAAACTTCAATTGCAAATGACGCAGTTTGAGTTAAAAGCGGAAATGAAGCAGCTTGAGTTACTGCTAAAATCAGAAGAGAAAGAAAGGGAATGAAT
>NW_025140823.1:0-1240 GCF_004010195.1 Chiloscyllium plagiosum | reverse complement strand
ACAAATGGTCATGAGACTTGGAGCTTACAATGTGTTATTCCCCTCAGAGATGCTGCTGGACCTGCGGTTCTCCAGCACTGTGCTTTCTATATTGAACTTTATTTACAAACACATCGGAAAAATACTAATCTCCAAAAGTGAAAGGTTCCTTGCAAACATGAGCATAGTTTCCACACTTGTGTTACACAAACACGTCTCAGTTTAAAAACAAGATTTAACTCCAAAAAGTATTCCATCTCAAAATTAGCTACGTTACACCAGTAATAAAGCTCATCCACCCAATGAGGCACTTCAGCACAACATCCTGCAGTGTTGCACACAGCCACCTTTAGCAAAGAATGATCACATGTCATAAAATTGAAAGCCAAGAGCATGTCTCTTTAAAGCAGCTGAAGTCAAACTCAATTTTTGGAAGGATTGCATTAAACCTGATTGAACATTTAAATCTCAGAGCATAATCTTTGCTTTTTTAAACAAAGTGTGTGGGAAACATCCCACATCTTGCTAAAGGTTCAGTTCAGTCTGATACCTAGAGCCAAACGTCAAGCAAACATCACACTTTCCATTCACTTCTCCAAAGGGCTGACATCACATTTCTTCAGGATTTAAAGTATTTTATAAATTGTTTGTAAAATCATTTGTCACATCAAAGAACTGGACAATACATGTCATTGTATGCCTGTGACAGCAGATTTAGCTTTGGAGGGCAGTTTATGTGCTTTCTAAATTCTGGGAGCACTTTGGGAGACTGCTCCCAGATGGTGATAGTGAGCATATCTGGAATGCACTGTTTATATTTGGGAATCCATGGAAAATAAGCTGTGGTTTCACTAATAATTGGCTTGCGTTGTTGGTGTACAGTAAACAATTCATAAAGTTACTTATGTATTGTTGTTGACTACCTGAATGATATTCAAATCTGCCAGGTTGCCTTCAATAGTGTGAATGCATCTATCGTAAATATTTGGAATATTCCAGAACTGCCCAGTGCTTGGCAAATTCAGGGGGGACAAAAAAAATCACTGAGTAATTTGAAATTATGAATCCAAGAGGATGTAACCACTGAAGTATACAATTCAAATAGTGAAATGGAGTGCATACATCTAAAATACCTGTTATCCTTGGGAATGGATGGACTGACAGAATTGGGATCAAATTCCTGGCTGCGGAGTGTGAAATGCGCTTTGTTAAAGTCACCTGCATTTAACAACAATAATTTGGCAAGCTCGGAAATTAAAAA
>NW_025140822.1:0-1240 GCF_004010195.1 Chiloscyllium plagiosum | reverse complement strand
AGCATCTGCAGACCTCACTTTCTCCTACATTTAAAATTTGTTGTGAGCAGTGGATGAGTGGGACTAGAAAAGGAAAGAGTGACACACCCCATCCTCAGTCACAACTGGAGTGCGAAAAAAATCACAAAGTGGGAATTCATTCAAGTGGGAATTCTCTTTCACAGAAGTATGGGATGGCTGAATCTTTATATTATATCGAGGCTGGCTTCGTCTGATTTTCCATAGACAGGTGAATCAGGGATAATGGTGCAAGGAGATGAAAAGTGCAGCTGGGACCACAATGAGATGAGCCATGACCTTATTTACTGGTTGAGGCGTGTCAAAGGGCCAAATGGCCCACTCTGTCCCTCAGTCCTATGTTTTGATGTTCCATTCAGCCCTTCGGACCTGCTACATAGGGGCAGATCGAGCCACTCCGATGGTTAGGTGCAGTTTTTGAAATGTACTTGGAAAATCCAGGCTGGGTCAGGAAGTGACACTCACCCCCAATCTCTGTTTCCAGGCTTCCCCTCTCCGCAACGTCTGATCCAGGTGTGGGTCATGTTACAGACCCAGATTTGCTGTAAATACAGCCCCTATACCCCACCCAGTGCTAACCTACACAAATCCTCTGCTCACCCGAATGTATCATTACACAACACAGCTTCCGGGAAAATAACTAGTTACTTTGCAAAAGCATAACATGTGAAATTAATAAATAAGAACAAGAGTAGGCTGTTCGGCCCCTCAAGATTGCCATGTAATTAATTACGAACATCACTGATCTACTCCAGGTCTAACTCCACTTTCTTGCCAACTCCTTGTATCCCTCCACACCTCTCTGGGTTAGGGAATTCCAGACATTCACTACCTTCTGAGAGAAAACATCACTTTGCATCTCAGATATCGGTATTCCATATTCGGTATCTATGTCATCGAGTTCGAGACTCTACTCAGGAATGGTAACAACTTCTCAACATCTACCTTCTCCAGTCCCTTGCGTGTCTTGTATTTTTCAGCAGTATCACTCCTCATTCATTTAAACCCCAATGAATAATCGCCTCTCCATTTTACAGATTTTCAATAATACAACCCTTTCATTGGTCGAAGCCGGCTAATGAACCAACCTAGTTACTTGCTGCAACAACATGCTAACTTTATGTTTCATACACAGGAACATTCCAATCCCTTTGTACTGTTTTGTTTCTGGAAGTCCTCTCCATTAAATAGCAGCCTGCCTTTTGATTCTCAGTGTCATCCT
>NW_025140821.1:0-1240 GCF_004010195.1 Chiloscyllium plagiosum | reverse complement strand
AATTCTGTGCCTTATCATCGTATTCTCCACAATACCTGATGAAGGAGCAGCGCTGTTAACGCCAGTCCTTCCAAATCAACCTGTTGTGTGTTTGATTTTTAACTTTGTCCAGGTTAGGTTGGATTGGCCAAGCTAAATTACTCATAGTGCTCAGGGATGTGCATTAGTCAGGGCAATAGGAGGATGGGTGTAGGTGGGCTACCCTTCGGAGGGTCGGTATGGACTCCTTGGGCCGAGTGGCCTGCTTCCACACTCTGGGAATTCTCTGAAAGGAAGGGATTACCCAATTGCAAACTGCAGGGCTGCGCAGGCGCAGTGCGCGGGGCTGTTGTCGGCCTTTCCCCGTCCCCTCGCTTCATCTGTGACGTCATAACGCGGAAGTGGCCCTGTCCGTTTCAGAGTGAAACTCCCTCCCTCTGGGCAACTCTTCTTCCTGGGAGGGAGTGGGGGTAAAATCTGTTCACTTGGAGCAACTGGAGTGATTCCAGGGAGGGGGCAGACTCTGCAAACTCAGGAATGTGTTTTAATTACCCGGATGAGGAGGGATGGGATGGGGCTGTTTTCCCTCCCGCGCCAGAGACTTAGGGGTGACCTTATAGACTTTTTATAAAAGCATGAGGGGCATGGATAGGGTAAATATACAAGGGCTTTTCCTTGGGATGGGGGAGTCCAGAACCAGAAGATAATAGGTTTAAGGTGGGGGGGAAGATTTAAAAGGGACCGAAGGGGCAACGTTTTCATGCAGAATGTCATGTGTGTAAGGAATGAGCTGCCAGAGGAAATGGTGGATGCTGGCATCTGGATGGGTGTTTGAATAGGAAGGGTTCAGAGGGATATGGGCCAAGTACTGACAAATGGGACTAGATTGATTTTGGGTATCAGGTTGGCACGGAAGAGATTGACCGAAGGGTCTGTTTCTGTGCTGTGTATCTCTATGACTCTGGCTTTCTACTAATATATGTACAGTTTCTCTCTGGTGTCGGTGTTAATGCTTTGATGTCTCCTTTTCCCCCACTTCCCAGAGACGTTAATGTGAGAACCGAGAGAGAGAGAGAGTGAGATGGTGCTTTCAATTTTGTGGAATAACTAAAGAAAATAAAGTAGAAATGCTTGTTCTGAATTTCTACTCTGGACTGAAACTGATGACTTTTGTAATCTCTTTTTACAGAGTATTTGGCGATCTGAGGACGGAAGTTTCAAAATTAACAGATGAAGGGCTTATGTCTGAAACGTCGACGCT
>NW_025140820.1:0-1240 GCF_004010195.1 Chiloscyllium plagiosum | reverse complement strand
AGCCATTGTTTTAGTCCCCAAGTTCGACCTGAGGCCCCCCCTCCCCCATCCCAGAAACTCTGTTGACACCCTTCATGTCACATTTAAAACTAGGATCGATAGATTCGTGATCAGTCAGGGGATCACGATCAGTTACCGGAAAAGGGCAGGAAAGTGCATGTGGGGAATGTCAGATCAACAACAATCCTATTGAATTGAGAAACAGGCTCAAGGGGTTGAATGGCATTTTCCAATTCCTATTTCTTATAGTTCCCGAACCCTTACCTCTGATACAGGTTCTGGCTTCAGTATGTGCCATTACTGAGAGTGCTGATGTTCCCTTGTGTATTATCAACAACTTAGCAGCTGCTGAAACCTCTTGCTCCTCTGTTATGTCGAAACACAATATGCCAATGTGTTCAGGGGAGGAGATGGCCGACTTTATTGTCACCAGACTATTCACCCAGCTAATGTTCTGGGGACCTGGGTTCAAAACCTGCCACGGCAGGTGCTGGAATCTGAATTCAATATAAATCTGGAATTAAGAGTCTAATGATGAAATCGTTGTGGTTTGTTGTAAAAGCTTCTCTGGTTTCCTGCTGTCCTAATCTGGTCTGATCTACATGTGATTTCAGATCCACTGTCAGCTGGTTGAATCTTCACTGTCCTTTCAGTCAATTCTTAAAGCTCACCTTTTTTAACTTTGGTGTTGCCAGAATGATTTATCGACGGCATAGGCTGGGAGTTTTTTTCACTGGGGTGTAGAAGTTTGAGGGTGTTGGTTATGGAGGTTTATGAAGTCATGAGGGACAAAGATAAGGTGAATAACCAGTGTCTTTTCCCGAAGGGGAGGGGAGTTCAAAATTTGGGAGTATATTTTTAAGATGAGAGGGAGAAGATTTAAAAAGGACGGGGTGGGGGTCAAACGTTTTTTACATTGAAGGTGGTTCGTGTGTGGAATGAACTGTCAGAGGAAGTGGTGGCTGCAGATAATGTTACAATGTTTAAAATTATTTGGATAAGTACATATGAGCCAAACACAGGCAGGTGGGTCTAATCTTCCCCCAGATATTCAAAGGGACAGCCAGTCAGTGGGGGGCAGCGCCACGCCTATACTTGTTGTGTGGCATGTGTGACAGCTGCAACAAGACGTCCCAACTCCTGTGCTCAATGCTCTGACCAAGAAAAGCAAGCATGCCAAAAGCCTTCTTCACCATCCTGTCTACCAACGACTCCATTTTCTAGGAGCTAATAACCCGCA
>NW_025140819.1:0-1240 GCF_004010195.1 Chiloscyllium plagiosum | reverse complement strand
ATCTTCCTGTCACATAAGACGTCCTCCTCACTGTCAACCATCCAGACAAGAGAGGGTGATGAAATGGCTTATGCAAGACTGTGGGGCCCTGATATCATGGTCGTATTTAACTGAAGAAGACATCAAGTGAGCTGAGCTAAATACCACTTTATAGGAATTGTTTGAGATCTCTCCACTGTTTGGAGTCAGTCAAAGCACAAGGGAAAATGTTTATCATCGGTGGCATCGATTACGTCAGCTAGGAGACATCTTCAGGGCAGCTTCCTCAGGCAATCCAGCTTGTCATTGAAGAATCGCTGCAGCTTGGAAGCAGGCCATTGAACTTTTGAATCCACACTGAGCAGAAGTGGGGAAATCACTGACGATCACACAATATTCAGAAAAGTTTGTCACCCCGCAGCTCCTCATGCAGTGTTTGTCCATGTGCAACAAAACCTGGACAATATTTAGGGTTGTGTTGTTACTGTGTCGGTAACATTCATGTAACAACGCTGCACATTTCCACAATAAAAGGAAATGTTCATTCAGTACCTCAATCTGGGTTGACAAGAATATGAGGAAGCCATCAAAACTGTTGGACAATAAGAGGGACAGTACATTATATCCCTCCTGCCTGTTAAAAAGGATGACAAGTCATCTGCTCAGCCCCACGCAACTATAAGAAGGGTTCAGAAAGATATGATTTCACCCTGCAACCATTTACAAAGGAAGAGGACGAGGTATTTCAGCTTATCAAATCATTAACTCAGGAAGAGCTAGGTTTCAGAGATGCTCCAACACCACGAACAAATGGAGCAAGAATCGCAAAATGGACCGGTCCTCGTTATTCCTTGTGGCTTAATTATCCATATCAAATACGTGCTATCGTAGCATGGTGTTCTTGCAGTGGCATCTTTCATCTCTAATAGTGCACACCCATATTGTCTCTGAATGTCACAAGCTGGTGGGAAATGGCTAACTGGTTCAGAATTAAGGAATTGTGGCTGCTGAAAGGATTGTGAACAATGTAACGCTGAGTGCAGAGTCTGTCAGTAATTCTGCATTAAAGTGTTCAGAGTTCATTCCGCGCCTGTGCCTCTATATCAATCGGCATATATTCTCTGCACAGGCACTTTAACTATCAGAATTTATGGAATTTCTCACCTTTTCAATGGCTGCTTGAGACATAATTATTATGCCTCCATAACCATCAAGTATCAACTTGTTGTTGACTTACAGCGCTATAGATTAAACAAATTGT
>NW_025140818.1:0-1240 GCF_004010195.1 Chiloscyllium plagiosum | reverse complement strand
GACAACTGTCTGCCCAAAATGTGCAGATCCTATGGCAGCTCGCATAACGAACCCACTGGGCGACAATTCGCCTTGCTATTGAAATTCCCACACAACCCTGGGATACCACTGCTGACCGGGAGAAATTGCTGGATAGCCCCGTCAAAAAAGATGCAATGAAGGCCAGGGCAAGACAGCAAGCCGACTTTGGTGCTGTAACGACGAGAGCAGACGAGCACTTGCCCGATTTCATTGCCTGCTTTATTGAGGTGTGGAATTCCTTGGCGGGCATTCCATTCGCAGAAAATGAAAAGATGGCTGTGCAGATCCTATTGAACTGCGTGCTGCCTACATATGTTCTGCATACTCTCACTTGGCATACCTGGGGCTCTCCTTGACCATACGAAGTAACTTAGAGAGTAATGGGCTGTTGACAATGCCAAAACAGACGCAGGCGTTCTCCGCAGTGCACAGTTGGACTGCCGTAAAGACACCACAAGGCCAGTACAGAGACCTAAGGGATTTCATGAAGGATCGTGCTGGAACTATGGTAATCGGCACACTAGACAAAACAATGCTGGTCAACACACAGGCAGGGGCGCCCAGGTTCCTCCATCCTCCCCCACCCCCTACAGGACGACAGCAGGCCACCTAACTTTGGCAGACTGCCTAACCCATGACTGATCCCTTTCCCCATGCCCCAGAAACAAATTTGTGCTGCAGCGCGATGAAGTTTTGAAATGGGTCGCAATACGCTTCTCCAACTGCCCGTTCAAAAATCCTGTGATGGATGTGGAGGTTTGGGGACGTATCATTTCTTTTCTGGGCACCAACTGGCCTGAATCTCTCTCTGCAGAATTGTTCCCGAGTTACAAAACCGTACACAACTTAGGGGTTTCTGGAGTGCCCAGAATGGGGCGACTTTCCCAAATCATTTACTTCAGTTTTGGACCTTCCACTGTCCCTGATGTTCCCATTAGTTTCATCTCTAGCCCAGCCGCCTTTCTGTGCCGGCCAGACCTTGTATAAATCGATTGCCAGCATCATTTAGGCCTCATGATGATACTTTTACGACAGCGACCCCTTCACTTCACGTCCCTCAGATAGGCCCCCGTTGCCCTGTTAGGGGTTGTGCAACTTGGGCAGATTGTGTTTTGTGTTTTCTGAGCTCCTGCAACTCCAGCCCGCTTTTAACACGCAAAACCTGGAAGCTACTCTCCTACGAAGCCCTCTGTTGCTAGCTGATCCTCCCACGTCACTG
>NW_025140817.1:0-1240 GCF_004010195.1 Chiloscyllium plagiosum | reverse complement strand
ACATCTGCACAATTTTGCAACTGATCAATATCCAGATGTAGCCTGAGACCATCCTCCTCACTATCATCAACACCGTCAAATTTCGAGTCATTAGTGAGCCTCCTAATTATCCCTTTTACATTCTTATCCACTTGTGACATGTACAGTCCACAATCAAAAAAAAAAATACAGATCCGTTATTTAAAAGTAACCAATTAAAGTTGAGATAAAGAAACATTTCTTTCCTCTTGGAGGGTTTCAAAACTTTGGAATTCCCTTCTTGTAAAGACAATGGTGCAAACACTTTAAACTTTTAAGGCGTATTCAGAGAGATTCTTGATGAACAACGGGATGAAAGCTGATCAAGGAATATGTAGGAATGCAGAGTTGAGGATAAAATTTGAACAACCATGATCTAACTGAATATAAACTGAAAAAACTACGCATGCTAAACATTCCAAGAAAAAAATTTTGGAAAAGCTCAACAGGTCTGGTAGCTTCCATGGAGAGAATTCATAATTAAACATTAGCTTCGCGAGAACCTTCCTGAGAACTCTGGTTCACTTATCCAGTTCTGAGGAAGGGTCAGTCAACGAGAAAGGCTAACTCTGACATTTCTCCACAGATGATGCCAGATATGCCGAGTTTTCCCAGTAATTTCTGTTGTATGTTGTGTTATTAATTTGTTGTTCAGCAGACTCGAAGGGCTGAGTGGTCCACATTTGGTCGTATTTTCTGTGTTTGAACGATTCCACGGAGACCGCCTCTCTTACTGCAGATGGATTATGGTTAATTCATCTCCTGTTGCAAGCCAAGTCTGGTGGAAACTTCCCTCCCTGTTGCCACAATGTGGATAGAATTGATACAACAGATGGTTTCTTGGTGTTCGGCATGCATGCAGGATAAATTCTGTCTCCAGCTCCTTGCAACTGTGGCTCCCAATTTCCATTCCAGGCTTTGCGGTCAGAACGCGAGTAAACGATGATTTTCCGTGTGATGCAACAGGGTGATGCCTAACTCCCCTTTGAGTGAAACAGCATGTCTCCCATCCCTTCCCCAAAGGAAGGGTGTATAATTATTCAGTGACTTTACCTGCGGGCTGTTGTTTGTGTGTGTTCAAACATAGAATCGTAGAATCAGAAAATGTAGGTGAGGCACTTCAACTCATTGAGTCCACACTGGAAACGTTACTCATAGTCTATACTTACCACATTCCTAAACTTAACGTGTAGCCTTTAATGTTTGGACACATCGTGTGGCT
>NW_025140816.1:0-1240 GCF_004010195.1 Chiloscyllium plagiosum | reverse complement strand
CTCCATTGCTAATGCTACACATGTGTTACATTAGTGTGGTTTGCTGATGGAGAGGAGCACACCGGATGGCTTGTCCCAAGTCGCAAAGAGGCATCTGCCATCTCCGAGAAGACAGATTCGTCTTCTGCATGGAGATCAGAAACTTTTGGGAATGGCCAACTCTATAAGAGTGTAGCTGCTGTTTGTGAATATGTTTGTGAACACGATGATTAGTGCAGGGTCTCACTCCAACTGTACGTTGAAATGATGAGAGTTCATTCAGAATCTGCAGCTCTCTCACAACCAACATGGCGTCTCCACAGAGAGTATAAACGATCAGAGAGTTTCACAGCAGGGAGACAGAGCCTTTAGCCCAAATTGGACTATGCCAACCAAAATGACCACTCACGTTTACTCCATTTCCCTGCATTTGACCCATATCCTGCTAAACCTTTCCTATCAACGTATCTGTACACATAGGAAAACATATACTGCGGGAAAACACGTGATATTCACAATATCTTTGTTTTATTATGGGAATAATGAGTCCTGTTTCAAAACGCTCAAGTTTTATTGCAATCACTTTTTAATCTTTTGCAGCATTACAGATTAAACACTCATTTCCTTCACACTACCCTCATGGTACCATCACTGCAGGGATTACTCTGGTCAAACTCCTTTATACTATCTCACTGTGGCAAGGAGATCATTCCTTATAATGGAGAGAAAATCTGTTCCCAGTGCCCCACGTGCTGTCTCAATATCTGGCTACATCTGCAGGGAGGTGTCTTCACGCCTATATTTGAATCATTTTTCAATGAAGGACAGTAGACAATATCCTGTGCTGATTACTTGCTGCTCTGTATGAATTCTGTCAGTGACTCATGACCAAGGGCATTCAGCGCCTTTTCACCAAGAGCCGTTCCCATCATCTCACCTTCTCATAAATACAAAATGAGAAGGATGGTATGTTTTGCTAAATCATTACTTTGCCTTGCGAAATGCTGTACTTCCAGCACAGCCACGCCAACAGCAACATCACGACTGCCATTCGAGATGGTTGGAGATGCTGAAGAGGCGATGGTCTAGCTGTATTATCTCCGGATTATTAATCCAGCGACCCAGGTAATGACCCAGAGCACAGATTCAATTCCCACCGCAGCAAATATTGGAATTTGAGTTCAATAAAATATCACGAATTAAGATACAATGAAACGATTGTCAAAACAAAAACCTACCTGGCATACTGATGCCCTTCAAG
>NW_025140815.1:0-1240 GCF_004010195.1 Chiloscyllium plagiosum | reverse complement strand
TATGATCCGCCCTTGAAGTTCCTATTTGCATTGAGAAACATCTTCTACCAACTGGGAATGATAAAGTTGTTCTCATCAGAGCTGCAACACCAATCTCCCAGTGGAGATCACACAGAATATAATGGAAACACGCAGAGAATGTAACACCGCAGAGTTTAATGCTTGCATTTTTATGTGTAGAAATAAAGGATTACGACTCTCCACTGAAAATGCATCGGCCAATTCAATTCGCCAGGAAAGTTTTCTACATGGTTCTTGCCATCATTGGTGTTCCTGGTGAGTGTTTATAATTATTTACAATTTGTGGATGACATCTTTCCTGGTTTTCCTGAAGAAGGGCTCATGCTCGATTCCCCTGCTCCTTGGATGCTGCCTGACCTGCTGCTTATTTCCAGCAACACATTTTCATCTCTCCTAGTTTTACTTGTTAATTAAGAAATTTGCATTCTGATGTAATATTCAGTGTTATACCCACTCACTAGTTGAAATGTCATACAGTTAAAGTGTATATTAAAAAATTCTGTTGTTTCATTGCTTTGCTACATGATCACCCTTAGTCAAATATTATGAACTCCTGAATTGCATCTTAGACTGGAGGCTACCTTCAGGGAAGGAGTTATTGGAAATGGCAGCAAGTATAGAACTGCAATGGATCTTGGTCAGTCAGTTCAGTGGATCTCATAAACCCAGTGTTCTCACATTCCTGCGTGTATCTGTGTTTGTGCAGTTGTATTGATAGCAGCACATTTCCTCCTTCCTACTTTAGGGAGCACTACAGTAAAAGGGTTTTGAGCTGGTTAATCTCCTTTACACCGTATGGGTTTCAGATTCTGTTAGCTCTGACTGTTGGATGTTCAGAATCCGCTGTCGGCTTGGGTAATTATTGAGGAGCACGGATTGACCTTTCCAATTCCGGGAGTGATGAAGATTTGAGGAATAATTTTCTTCTTATAGAATCATGCAGCACAGAAATGGCCCCTTTGTCAACTCCTCAATACCGACCAGATATCGCAAATTAACCTAGTCCCATTTGGCCCATATCCTTCTAAATCCTTCCTGTTCATATACCCATGCCTTTTAAATGTTTTAATTTTACCCACCATCTTAATAGTCCCATGTTAAGTATATGGACTGAGATGCCAGAGGAAGTGGTGGAGGTTGGTACAATTGCTACACACATTATGAATGGTAGAAACCTGGGAAGCCATGAGAAGCAGAGGAATCTTTGTGCACATGAAGA
>NW_025140814.1:0-1240 GCF_004010195.1 Chiloscyllium plagiosum | reverse complement strand
AACTGGAGCATCCAGAGGCAACCCACCCAGACATGGGGAGAATGTGCAAACTCCACACAAACAGTGGCCTGAGCCTGGAATTGAACCTGGCTCCCTGGTGCTGTGGGACAACAGTGCTAACCACTGAGCCACTATGCCGCCCCAAATCTGTGCCAGAGATAGAATCTGCTGGAAACACAAAATCACTTCAGCTGCAGAAGCTGTTGTATGACTATGTTTTCACTTGTATTGTTACAAGGTCTGTGGCAGTATTATTTTTGTTATGGGAGCTGGTTAAATCACATCCATGTTCAAAATGGGGAGACTCTCTATAGACCCCAAGGACATAAAACATTGTCATGGCCACATTTTGCTCATAAGCAAGAGAGTTTTTAACTGCAGATAGCCTCACCCATCAGAAATCCTTCAAACATAACTGTGCAAACTGCAGCCAATGTGTGTGTTAATGTGATCATCACTGAGACCAAACACTGTCCAGGGAAAGTGTCAAGGTGTAGTGTGTCCACATCATTCAACACCCAATGAGGAAGAATATGGAGTCAGTGGTGATTTCACACATAGGACATGGAACATAGAACATTTGCCGACCAAGTTGATAGGGTTTTTAAAAAGGCGTATGGTGTGTTGGCTTTCATTAGCAGGGGGTTGAGTTTAAGAACCACGAGGTTATGCTACAGCTCTATAAAGCCCTGGTTATACCACATTTGGATTATTGCATTCAGTTCTGGTCGCCTCATTATAGGAAGAACATGTGAAGCTTTAGAGACGGTGCTAACGAGATTTACCAGGATGCTGCCTGGACTGGAGGGCATGTCTTATGAAGAAAGGTTGAGGGAGCGAGGGCTTTTCTCATTGGAGCAAAAAAGGATGAGAGGTGACTTGATAGAGGTGTACAAGATGATGAGAAGCATAGATAGAGGGAATACCAGAGGTGGAAATGGCTATCACAAAGGGGCACAATTTTGCCCCCCGACACCAACGAGCCAGCATCTCAGTCAAGGAATGTTGCTCCTATGTTTGTACCTTTCAAGGGAGTGCAGTGACATTCAAGGATGGGAGATGTTCAATGAGCAGCTCACGTGTCCACAATCTCTTATAGAGCAGCAGACTGCTGCAAAGATCTTCATAAAGCACCTCTCACAGTTTAAACATAACATCAGAGCATGTTCAAACAGATCAAGATAACTTAACAGTCTGTGAAGCATTGAAGGGACACAGGTGAAGAAAAGAGCTTCCCCAC
>NW_025140813.1:0-1240 GCF_004010195.1 Chiloscyllium plagiosum | reverse complement strand
TTCAATCGCTTTCTTAAAAAGAAACCAGGACAAGATAACCTCTTAAAGATACAGCATCATCACACTTGTCAGCACATCAAGCTGTCAAACAGTAACCAGGGGTAACCCAGTCAGGCCCTTGGCCCTGTCCAATCGGATGAGGAAGTAGTCATTCATCCCCTTGAGTCGCTTACACTGGATAATAGGAGGCCATTCAGCCTCTTGAGTCACTTACACAGAAACAGGAGGAGGCTATTCAGTCCCTTGAGCCACTTAGGCAGGAACAGTACGATGCCATTCCTCCATCAACGCACTTACACAGTTACAGAATGAGGTAATTGACGCTGATTCCTAATGAATGGCTTATACTCGAAACGTCGATTCTCCTGCTTCTCGGATGTTGCCTGACCTGTTGTGCTTTTCCAGCAAACCATTTTCTACTCTGATCTCAAGCATCAACAGTCAGCACTGTCTCCTAATTAGATGCTCCAACATGATGAACCAGTGGACCAGAGGCTGCACAGATAGACTGCTCAACGTCGTTCCTCGTTGCTCCATTGCTCATGATACACACGTGAGAATGCAACATGTTTTTATAATGGTGAGGAAGGAAGCCATATGTCTTGTATGAAGTCTCAAGATGGCACCTTCCGTCTCCGAAAAGACAGCCTAGTGTTCTCTATGTAGGGCGGAAGCTGGTGGGAATGGCTACCTGTTTCAGAATGAAGGTATTATGGCTGCTGTCAGGGATTGTGAACAACATGACATTCAGTACGGGTTCACATGCAGATTGCACAATAACGTGGGGAGAGTTAATTTAGGCATATGATCTATTAGGAAAGCCACGTTAGACGGATGAATGGACTCTAAGTTCAAATAATGCTGACCGTGTTCATGTTGATTTGTCGAGTGCACGTCATGTGCAGTGTAACCTGTATGCCTTACTCTGTCTCAGCCTATTTCCACCCTATGATCTGTCTGTCCATGCTTACTATGATCTGCCTCCACTGCGCATAAATAAAGTTTTTCCCTGTACTGAGGGAACATAGCAATAAATCAAACCAATCAATCCTGGTTACAGTATGGAAATTCTCACCCTATCAATGTCTCTTTTGGAAATAATTGATTGCTGCCACTACTCGTGTTTCAGCGTCACTATTTCTTCTTCTCTCACAGCTCTGCATCAGAGAGCGGCGGGAGCTGGGCGGAAGTGAAGGCAGAGCGCAAAGGGAAGGTAAGTGATTGTTATTTGAGTGGGTGT
>NW_025140812.1:0-1240 GCF_004010195.1 Chiloscyllium plagiosum | reverse complement strand
CTTAGCTCTGGTCCCTTCGTTGTAGCATTACCTAACTCTGTCCATTTCTTGCTGCTTGTGCTATTTGTGAAGCAAGTCGTCCTGTTTGGTAGTTTGACACTCACTAGTCTCTCAGTCTCTCTGCTAATGTTCCTCTTCATCTAGTCCTTTGCAGTCACTGTCTTTGCTCATGATGCCCTTTGACCTATCAGCCTCCAGTCACTCTCACTGTGATTCTTCTGTTTCTCTCACTGTACATTCCATGCCCCTCCTGATTTTCCTCTCGATCACTCAGCCATCATTCACACCGTGATCATTTTCCCATTTGTCCCTCACGACTGACTCCCTCTCTCGGTGAATGTAATCTTTGGTCACTAACTGTTCCTTACTCTCTCTGCTGATGTTCTTCTCTGTCTCTAGTCAACACTGACTGGCTCTGCTCATGTTCCTTCTTGGTCTCTCCCTTTACACGTACGGTCGCTATTATTTCTTCTCCGACACTCAAACCCTCTGTTGATATTCCTCTTGGTTTCTCACTCTACACTAACGCTGCTGATTTTCTGCTTGTTCTCAATTTAGCCTCATTTTCTATGTGGAAGTGTCTCTCATCATCCGCCCATTCTCATTACTGATTTATCGAGTCTCCCATTTTGCACTCACTCTTCCTGCTGATGTTTCCCTTAATATTTCGCTCTGCGAACTTAATCTTTCTGCTGATGTTACTCTTGGTCACTCATTCTCTGTGCTGTCTCTCCACTGATGTTCATCTTGATGTCTCACTCTGTGTTCACTCTCACTCTCTCTGTTGGTCATCCTGTCCATCTCTCACTTGACATTCAGAGCCTTTAGATAAAGCTCCGAAAATATATGTTTGTGTCTGTCCCTTTCCCTGCTGGGTTTGAAGCTGTTCAGACTCTAATTCTTGCCCTTATTCTGGTGCCCCCCTGGATCTCCTTTCCAGTCTCGATCTGCTGCCTCTCTCGATGGTCAGCACACATTCCAGAGTTCCCTTTCAATAAATGCCAGCTTTGTTACTGCATCCCTGCTGCTCTGTCTGAGCCCATCTGTCTTGCTATGCTGCCTGGCACTGCATCATTTGGATGACTCTGCTGATCTCAGCAAAGCAACTATTGAATGGAGACTGACACCTGTGCAAGTTCATGCATTGCATTTCATAATTCTTATTTATTTTATTGAAGTCCAGTGTCAAAAGAAAGGCAAGCCTTTTCCCTATATTAACAATGTGATACACTGTAACTGA
>NW_025140811.1:0-1240 GCF_004010195.1 Chiloscyllium plagiosum | reverse complement strand
TTGGGGATGGGGGTGCAATTATTTAAGCTAATTAGTGTTTTAATTGCATGGAAAATTATGGAAAAATTAAAGTTGGACTTGGAAATCAGGTAGTGGATCTGCAGAAAAGATATTTGTGGAACGTTTGTGAGTTTTTTTTTGGAACTTGTGGTAGACCCCACTAGGGGACAGGCAATTCTGGATTTGGTATTGTGTAATGAGGCAGAATTGATTCGGGAGTTTAAGCTAAATGAATCCCAAGGTGCAGTGTCAATAATATGATAAAATTCATGCTGTAATTTTAGAGGGAAAAGCTGGAACCAAATCTAACAGTATTATAATTGAGTTAGGCAGCTACAAAGAAATGAAGGAGGAATTAAACAGTGTTGATTGAAAGGGGAGCCTAGCAGGGAAGACAGTGGAGCAGCAGTGACAGGACTTTCTGGGTATTTCGGGAGGCACAGCAGAAATTCATCCCAATGCAGATGAAACACACTTAAGGGGAGGATGAGAAAACCATAGCTGACAAGGGTAGCCAGGGACAGCATAAAAGTAAAAGGAAAAGCATATGATGTGGTGAGGATTAGTGGGAAGAAAGATTTGGGAAGTCTTTAAAAACCAACAGATGATAATGAGAAGAACAATAAGTGGGGAGAAAATGAAATTTAAGAGTAAGCTAGCTTGTAATAAAAATGAAAATTGCATAAATTTTAATTAGATGTATGGAACAGAAGAGAGAGGCAAAGTTGGACATTGGACCACTAGAAAATGAAGCTGGGGTAGTATTAATGGGGATCAAAGAAATAGTGGAGGAACTAATTAGTACTTTGTATCAGTCTTCAAGGTGGAAGACATCAGCAGCATACCAGGACTTCAAAAGAGTCAGGGGGTGGAGGTGAGTAGAGGCCATCACTAAGGAGAAGATACTGGGGAAATTGAAAGGTCTGAAGGTCACCTGGACCAGATAGACTACACCCCAGAGTGCTGAAGAAAGAAGCTGAGATTACGGAGACATTGTGAAAATGGGTGATGTAACACTCCTGTTTAAGAAGGGAGACAGAAGACAGGAAATTATACACTGGCTAGGTTGACTTTGGTTGTTAGCAAGACTTTAGAGTCCATTGTTAATGGCGAGATTATGGAATACTTGGAAGTGGTCATACATGACCAATCTGTTAGAATTCTTTAAGGAGATAACAAACAAGTTAGACAAAGGGGAGCCAGTGGATGTGATTTATTTGTGTGGGTGTGGTGTGTGTGG
>NW_025140810.1:0-1240 GCF_004010195.1 Chiloscyllium plagiosum | reverse complement strand
ACCCTCAGGCAACAGCACAACAGGTCAAAGACATTTCCTATACCGATCATGTGTAAGAAACTCAGAATTTACAAGATTCCATGGAAAGATATCATATAATACTACATGGGACAAACAGGGAGACACCTCGTAATCCGAGTCCACCACTAAACACCAGGACAAGCTGTCTCTCGTCGCCATATGCACAGATGACAGGGACCACAAATTAGACTCGGGAAACACAACGATCATAGGACAAGATAAACAGGGACAGCGAGAGAAGATCTAGATGCCTGGCACTAACCCGCAGTTCTATCAACGAACACATTGACCTGGGCACAATATCAGCCATTACAGTAAACAATCGGAACCAGAAAGTCGAAGAAGCAGTAACGTAACCAAATAAAATCCAGAACACACGGTACAGGAGCGCTTCACAGATGGCTCCTAAGTACGAAGATGTTACCGAGACTGGGACGAAACTTCCCAGCTCAGCAAACATAACCACAAACATGTCAACTAGCCTCCGTGCCACAATATTTGCACAAACCATGAACAGAGAAAGAATTTGGAATTTGCCTGATTGGTTCTGTGTTTCAAGATGGATAATAAAGCATTTGAGATGCAAACACAGCAGCCCATGACCGAGCCTGGTATCTGGTTGTTTCGGCTACGGGGCCCAGTACTCTCCACAGGCTGGGGAGACAGTCTATGATCTTCCTGGTCAGATTTGGAGCACAGTTCTAGGATAGATGAGAGCAGCTGACCATGCCCCGGTAGGAGAGAGCACCTGGGATCTTACAGATCACCTTGTGGGTCTCTTTCCCAGACTGGATGTGCGAAGCTGCAAATATCTAATTTACTGGTGCTTGTTCAGTTCTGAATGTATTTACCAGTTCTACGTCGATGTTTCAGAATATGATTCTGAAATGAAACTATTACACAGGCAGGAATAAATGCAGCAACAACTCCCAGATATGAATTCCAGACCAGTGTTTTGCTTAACAGAGCTTCTGATCAGAATATTTTTTCACTCCCTGAAATGTTACAATTCAAAAGCTAAGTTATTTCAGCTGGTGAGAGTTGCATGTACATCAATGATATTAATCTGTAAGTATAGACAGTTCACCTTTCCAATCAGATTGTGGGATACATCTACACGCTTCATGTACCCGTTTGCCCTCCCACTGCCTCCCATTTTATATCTTCTGTAGATAAATACAGGGACCTAAGTCACACGGCATTTTGTCCCCGTGTCATG
>NW_025140809.1:0-1240 GCF_004010195.1 Chiloscyllium plagiosum | reverse complement strand
CAACATCTGACAGTATAATCACCCCTCAGCCTGTGCTCAGTAACACTGAACAGCATCACGGCCTCTCAGAGTGCTCTCAGTAACAGTGAACAGTATTACTGCCTCTCTGCCTGCTCTCAGTCAGAGTGAACAGTATTACTGCCTCTAAGCGTGCTCTCAGTAACAGTGAACAGTATTACTGCCTCTCAGAGTGCTCTCAGTAACAGTGACCAATATTACTGCCTCTCAGCCTGCTCTCAGTAACAGTGATGAATTACTGACTCTCAGCCTGCGCTCAGTAACAGTGAACAGTATTACTGCCTGTCAGCCAGCTCTCAGTATCGGTGAACGGTATTACTGCCTCTCAGCCTGCTCTCAGTAACAGTGAACAGTATTACTGACTCTCTGCCTGCACTCAGTAACAGTGAACAGTATTACTGCCTCTCTGCCTGCACTCAGTAACAGTGAACAGTATTACTGCCTCTCTGCCTGCACTCAGTAACAGTGAACGGTATTATTGCCTCTCAGCATGTGCTCAGTAACAGTTAACATTATTACTGCCTCACAGCCTGCCCCAGTAACAGTGAACAGTGTTACTGACTCTCAGCATGCTCTCAGTAATAGTGAACCGTATTACTGCCTCTCCACCCGCTCTCAGTAACAGTGAACAGTATTACTGCCTCTCTGCCTGCTCTCGGTAACAGTGAACAGTATTACAGCCTCACAGCCTGCTCTCAGTCACAGTGAACAGTAATACAGCCTCTCAGCCTGCACTCAGTAATAGCGGACAATATTACTGCCTCTCAGCCTGCTCTCAGTAACAGTGAACAGTATTACTGCCTCTCTGCCTGCACTCAGTAACAGTGAACTGTATTATTGCCTCTCTGCCTGCACTCAGTAACAGTAAACAGTATTACTGACTCTCAGCCTGTGCTCAGTAACAGTGAACAGTATTACTGCCTCTCAGCCAGCTCTCAGTAACAGTGGACAGTATTACTGCCTCTCAGCCTGCTCTCAGTCAGAGTGAACAGTATTACTGCCTCTCAGCGTGCTCTCAGTAACAGTGAACAGTATTACTGCCTCTCAGAGTGCTCTCAGTAACAGTGACCAATATTACTGCCTCTCAGCCTGCTCTCAGTAACAGTGAAGAATTACTGACTCTCAGCCTGCGCTCAGTAACAGTGAACAGTATTACTGCCTGTCAGCCAGCTCTCAGTATCGGTGAACGGTATTACTGCCTCTCAGCCTGCTCTCAGTAACA
>NW_025140808.1:0-1240 GCF_004010195.1 Chiloscyllium plagiosum | reverse complement strand
CCGTCGTTAATACTGCTTTTAAATTGTCAAATGTCTCCTGGCATTATTCTGTCCACCGAAATTTTATGTTCTTCTTAAAACTGGTCAGCGGTATGACCATACTGCTGTCCACCGAAATTTTATGTTCTTCTTAAAACTGGTCAGCGGTATGACCATACTGCTGACATTTGGATCAAACTTCCAGTAGAATCCACTTAGTCCCAAAAATCAAAGCTCCACTTTCTTGAAGGATGATTGTGGAAATGATCGACGGCCTTCATCTTCACGTTCATTAGGTCAACTTTCTATGTCCAATGTTATGTCATAAAAACGTCACATCTGCCTTCACGAATTCTGTTTTCTTTATATTTATTCCCAGTTTTGCTCGTTGTATTCAAAACAGTATTTTTCCTATCTGACATCTTTACGAGATAGTTCACTTGAATCAACTTTGTCTCAATTTGATAGGGACCACAAAACTTGGCTTTGAAGCAATCTCCTACCACTGGAGAAATGTTTCAATTTTTACCTGCCACCTGCTTCATTCGATACTGTGTCCTGTTTAGGTGCTGTTTAGTTAACTCTCGATTTAATCTCTCCCTCACTTCCAATACATAATCCAATTGTGAGATCTCTGAGTTTGGTCCTATCAATTCTTCTTTAAGTAGTTTCTAAGGACCCCTGACTTCATGTCCGAATATTTACTCAAAGAGAGTAAACTGAGGAGATCCATTTGGGGCGTACCTCATGACAAACAATATAAACGGGACACCTTTATCACAACCGTTCAGATCATCCTGACAGTATGCTTTCAACATGGTCTTCAGTGTTTGAAGCCACCTTTCCAAAGCTCCCTGGGATTCAGGATGGTACACGCTTGATTTAACGTGCTGTATGCCAAAACTATCCATAACCTCCTAAAACAGCCTGGCAGTAAAATTAGATTTGTGGGCGGCACGGTGGGACAGTGGTTAGCACTGCTGCCTCACAGCGCCAGAGACCCGGGTTCAATTCCCGCCTCAGGCAACTGTCTGTGTGGAGTTTGCACATTCTCCCCTTTGTCTGCGTGGGTTTCCTCCGGGTGCTCCGGTTTCCTCCCACAGTCATAAAAATGTGCAAGTTAGGTAAATTGCCCATAGTGTTAGGTGCAGGGGTAAGTATAGTGGAATGGGTCTGGGTTGGTGCGCTTTGGCGGTCGGTCTGGACTTGTTCGGCTGAAGGGCCTGTTTTCACACTGTAAGTGATCTAATCTAATTTAAAT
>NW_025140807.1:0-1240 GCF_004010195.1 Chiloscyllium plagiosum | reverse complement strand
GTTGTTGTCTCTGGTTTGTTGCCAGTGCCACGTACTAGTGAGGCGAGGAATAGGGAGAGAGAGGAGTTAAACACGTGGCTACAGGGATGGTGCAGGAGGGAGGGTTTTGGATTCTTGGATAATCGGGGCTCTTTCTGGGGTCGGTGGGACCTCTACAAGCAGGATGGTCTTCATCTGAACCAGAGGGGTACCAATATCCTGGGGGGGATATTCGCTAAGGCTGTTGGGGTGGGTTTAAACTAATCCAGCAGGGGGATGGGAACCAAAATTGTAGTGCAAGTATAGAAAAGGTTGAGAGTAGGGATGTCCAAAATCAAGTTTCAGGGACGCAAGATAGCACCGGCAAGCAAGAAATTGGTTTGAAGTGTGTCTACTTCAATGCCAGGAGCATCCAGAATAAGGTGGGTGAACTTGCAGCATGGTGCCTGTGACTTTGATGTTATGGCCATTTCGGAGACATGGATAAAGCAGGGACAGGAGTGGATTTAGATGTTTCAGTAAGAACAGAGAAGATGGTAAAAGAGGATGAGGTGTGGCATTGTTGGTCAAGGACAGTATTACAGTTGCAGAAAGGATGTTTGGGGACTCATCAACTGAGCGAGTATGGGCTGAGGTTAGAAACAGGAAAGCAGAGGTCACCCTGTTGGGAGTTTTCTGTAGGCCTCCAAATAGTTCCAGAGATGTGGAGGAAAGGATAGAAAAGATGATTTTCGATAGGAGTGACAGAGACAGGGTAGTTGTCATGGGGGACTTCAACTTTCCAAATATTGACTGGGAACGCTATAGTACGAGTACTATAGATGGGTCAGTTTTTGTCTAGTGTGTGCAAGGAGGGCTTCCTGACACAGTCTGTAGACAGGCCAACAAGGGGCGAAGCCACATTAGATTTGGTACTGGGTAATGAGCCCGGCCAGGTGTTAGACTTGGAAGTAGGTGAGCACTTTGGTGGTAGCAATCACAATTCTGTTATGTTTACTTTAGTGATAGAAAGGGATAAGTGTATACCACTGGGCAAGAGTTACAGCTAGGGGGAAGGCAATTACGATGCGATTAGACAAGATTTAGGAAGCATAGGATGGGGAAGGAAATTGCAGGGGATGGGCTCTTTAAAAATGTGGAGCTTATTCAAGGAAAAGCTCTGAGTGTCCTAGATAAGTATTTGCCTGTCAGGCAGGGAAGAAGCTGTAGAGCGTGGGAGCTGTGGTTTACAAAGGAAGTGGAATCTCTGGTCAAGAAGAAG
>NW_025140806.1:0-1240 GCF_004010195.1 Chiloscyllium plagiosum | reverse complement strand
TGTTGGGTGCCTTCTGACTTTATATTGTTCAGGGAAAGTGCAACAGCTGCCTTCTAGTAACTATAGAGAATGTGCACTTCAACTGAGGACGATGAGTAATGACTCCTTCCATTATCAGAGAATAAACCCACAGGCATTCCAGGGGATTCCAGTGGGAATGACCTGTCAGGTGCTTCCCAGATATTTCCCAGGGAAGGTCAACAAGCAAGGATGGAGACGGGAGCGCGAAGCCTCAAGTGCTGTTCTGTGCATTTTAGGGGCACGCCTTGATAGCCAGTTGTTAGATCTTTGAGTGTAATTCATTTTTTGCTGACCCCAGTGTCAATCCGAAGGACACGCCACCTTGCAGTCTGACAAACCAGGTTCACCCATGTCATGGCTCTGTTTCTGACCGAGGCCCCAGTCTTTCAAAGAGATGAATTCAAGCCTCACCAATTTGATAATTTGAATTATAAGTAATTTATTTTGATTTCTCCTGGGATGGAGTGGGTGTTGCCCTTCCCTAACTGTCCTGGAGAGGGCGGTGGTGAGCCATGAGTTTCTCGAAGAGGATCTGACAGAGGGACAAGGTCATGTCCTCGGCCTGAACACAACTGCCTGACCTGCTGTGCTTTTCCAGCATCACACTTTTTGACTCCGAGTAAACTATCCCTCAGGAGAATGAGCTGTGCCACAAGAGGAAACATGGGAGTGTTGGAAAGGCACCGGCAGCCTGGTCAGCCTGCAGAGGGCAGAAACAGATTTGATGAATGAGCTGAGATGCAGACTCAGGCTTTCAGAGCCACACAGTTTACATTGTTACTGACCTTGGCTCCATGGGCAAAGCTCCTGCCTCATCGTCAAAATGGTCATCGGGTTGAAACCCACCTCAGAAATGAGAGCACAGAATCCAGGCTGAGACTGTGGTGCACTGCTGAAAGTTGCACAGTCTCTGGCACCATCATTTGAGGCTCCACCACCACCACACCCCGACCACCCCCACCGCCACTTCAGGGGGCTCGACAAGATCCCATTCTAAAGAGATTCCCTCAGGAGCCCTGCTCAAAATTCAATTCGTGCCACCAAAACAGATTTGTCTTGTCATTCGTTTACTGTCTGTGGGACCGCACCATTTTGTCCGTGAACGTGACTGCTCTGTGCTCACAGCTTTCAATATCCTGACACATAAAAAAAAACTGCATCAACAAGAGTTCTCTCTCCATTATCTTGTAAAAGGGGAGCAATGAGCAAGTGATAATGC
>NW_025140805.1:0-1240 GCF_004010195.1 Chiloscyllium plagiosum | reverse complement strand
AGAACTTCTTCAAGGAAGGCATACTTGCAAGAGGATTGGTAGTACATTAAAATCATCTAGGAGAAAGTGAGGACTGCAGATGTAGGAGATCAGAGCTGAAAAATGTGTTGCTGGAAAAGCGCAGCAGGTCAGGCAGCATCCAAGGAGCAGGAGAATCGATGTTTCGGGCATAAACCCTTCTTCAGGAATGGCATTCAGCCATTAGAGGCTGTTACTCAGCAATTGGAGCCTATCTTTTAATGTCTCATACCTGTTACACAAGAAATGGAAGGGAACATTGATTCTTTTAAAGCTGTTACACAGGAATGCGGGGAGGATCGGTTACTGAGCCACGAGTAGGGATAAATTAGGGAGAAATCAGTCTCCATCAGTTTAACATAAATTAACCACTGCAGTGACACAGTGACCTGTGCTGGGCCTCAACTATTTGCAAACTATATCAACGGTTTCCAGAAATGGATCAAACGTGTTCTAACTAAATTTCAACTGACACTAAGATAAGCAGGAACTGAAGTTCTCATGAGGACAATCTGTAAATGGACAAGCAATGGACAAAATCTTGGTCGATCGAATATAATGTGGGTACCCCTGAACCTGTGATGTTTCTTTATGAGGGATAAAAGGCTGTATATTTCATAAATTAAGCGGGATTTCAAGACTTAATGAAACACGGAGTTCAGACATGGAAAGTGTTGCTCCACTTCCCTGATGGTCTCCACCCTGATGTTTCCAGTGGCCCCATTACTCTCAGTGCACACGGGATCTTTTGATATAGGTAGAGGCTTTTGCCAGAAACGTCGGTTTTGCTGCTTCTCGGATGCTGCCTGAACTGCTGTGCTCTTCCAGCACCACTAATCCAAAAACATATTTTGATGCAGTTCGTTGGCAGTGGGGAGTGGTCAGGCGGAGGGGTTTTCAGCCGTGTATCAAGGGGGCAGCCTTTATCTGAAAGGCCACACTTTCTGTCTACATGGAGACCCGAGGACGATGGGTATGGCTGACTGGAGGTGTGTGACCAGTGGAGTGCCACAAGGATTGGTGCTGGGTCCTCGACTTTTTGTCATTCACATGAATGATTTGGATATGAGCATTAGAGGTGCAGTTAGTAAGTTTGCAGATGAAACCAGAATTGGAGGTGCAGTGGACAGCGAAGAGGGTTACCTCAGATTAGAACAGGACCTTGACCAGATGGGCCAATGTGCTGAGGAGTGGCAGATGGAGTATAATTCAGATAAATGCG
>NW_025140804.1:0-1240 GCF_004010195.1 Chiloscyllium plagiosum | reverse complement strand
CAACTTGAGACCATTCAATATAACTGCGGTATCCACAATACTTGCCTATCTAATTTCTAGAGCATATGTTACTCAGGTTTTCTGCTACCATTTTGGTTTCGACATATAACACACCAATATTTGCTTCTCTTTGCTATCTGTAAACTCTACCTAAACTGTTTCTGTGGAACCTGGGGGACAGGTGTCGCTATTAGTGATAGACCTGGACAAGACCTGGACAATTCAGGGAGGCTCACCTCGACGCTGAGATGATCTGAAAAAATGTCCCACAATACTGGACAAGCAACAATATCCTCCTCGCTCTGTTAGGATAAGAGTTACCATATACTCTCTGCTCCCTCACACTCATTGCATATCTGTTATAGCACTTAACCCTGAACAAGGTTCTCGCTCTGTCTCCAAATAAGACTCAGGCACTACCACTCTCACTGTTGAATTCAGCAACTAACCATACCATATGGATTCAAAACTGTCGACTGACTCATTCCAGACACCTCACATCTCCCCCCACTTACACCAGCACAAACAGCAGGGTCACCCATTCCCACTCTCCCTCCATCCCTTTCTCCCATTCTAGGCGGAACACTCTGGAATAGGATAGAAAGGGACAAACCCGATATCCGTTCCCACACTCCCCTCCCCTGCCATGTGGGGAGGACTCTTAAAGAGCTTGAGAGGACCAGGACGCCTCGTGTGGAGATTTTGAAACATCCGCGTCCTGCTGACCAGTTACGGAGCAATGTTCAGTGAAAGACAATTCTCAGTTTAAACCCACTGGGAGTTCCAACAACAGTCCTTTCACTTCCAAAAAAAAACACAGATACATCACTGCACAGAGACGCAGGCACAGAAATACACAGAAGAACACACACAATACTTACAAGATGATAGGTATACATACACGTATAAACACACAAATACATATACAGTCACATACAAATCGACATAACTACAGATAGAAACACAGGCTGAAACACAGACAGACAAATGTAGACACACAAACACACAGATAAGAAGCACATGGACACACACGCACACGCCTTACTCACATACAGATACAGAGGCACAGACACTAGTCTCATTAAAACACAAATCGATATGTTTTGATTTGGAAGGGGATCAAGGATTCGAGGGAGAAGGCAGAAGAATGAGGTCGAGGTACATATAAGAAATTATTGAACGGAATTTCTGACGCGATAAGCTGAATGGCCTCAATCTAGTTATTTCATTAATGCTCCTG
>NW_025140803.1:0-1240 GCF_004010195.1 Chiloscyllium plagiosum | reverse complement strand
CACACTTTGGGATTCCCTATCTCTCACACACACTCGGGGACTCTCTAGGATTCACTACCTCTCACACACACTCGGGGACTCGCTGGGATTCCCTATCTCTCACACCCACTCGGGGACTCTCTGGGATTCCCTATCTCTCAAACACACTCCGGGACTCTCTGTGATTCCCTATCGCTCACTCAAACTCTGGGATTCCCTAAGTCTCACACACACTCGGGGACGCTCTGGGATTCTCTCACACACACTCGGGGTCTCTCTGGGATTCTCTATCTCTCACACACACTCGGCGACTCTCTGGGATTCCCTATCTCACATACACACTCGGCGACTCTCTGGGATTCCCTATCTCTCACACACACTCGGGGACTCTCTGGGATTCTCTATCTCTCACACACACTCTGGGATTCCCTATCTCTCACACACACTCGGGGACTCTCTGGGATTCTCTCACACACACTCGGCGACTCTCTGGGATTCTCTATCTGTCACACACACTCGGGGACTTTCTGGGATTCCCAATCTCTCACACACACTCTGGGATTCCCTACCTCTCTCTGGATTTCTCTCACACACACTCGGGGACTCTCTGAGAATCTATCACACACACTCGGGGAGTCTCTTCGATTCCCTATCTCTCACACACACTCGTGGACTCTCTGGGATTCCACATCAAAAACACACACTCGGGGACACTCTGGGGTTCGCTATTTCTCACACACACTCGGGGACTCTCTGGGATTCCCCACCACTCACACACACTCGGGGACTCTCTGGGATTCCGTGTTTCTCACACACACTCGGGGATCTCTGAGATTCCCTATCGCTCACACACACTCGTCGACTCTCTGGGATTCCCAATCTCTCACACACACTCTGGGATTCCCTACCTCTCACGTACACTCGGGGACTCTCTGGGATTCCCTATCTCTCACACACACTCGGGGACTCTCTGAGATTCCCTATCTCTCACACACACTCGGCGACTCTCTGGGATTCCCTGTCTCTCACACACAATCGGGGATTCCCTATCTCTCACACGCATTCGGGGACTCTCTGGGATTCCCTATCTCTCACACACACTCGGGGAATCTCAGGGATTCCCTATCTCTCACACCCACTCGGGGACACTCTGGGATTCCCTATCTCTCACACACACTCGGGGATTCTCTGTGATTCCTTTTGTCTCACATACACTCGGGGGTCCTCTGGGATTCCCTATGTCTCACACACACTCGGGGAC
>NW_025140802.1:0-1240 GCF_004010195.1 Chiloscyllium plagiosum | reverse complement strand
GTACTTAGAATTCATAAATTGAAGCCAGTGTACGTTTTAAAAATATTTAAGATTAAAAGTACAGAGGAGATCAATATTATACAACAATCCAACAACCCCGTCCCAAGACAACAGGCGCCTGACCCTCACAAAGATGGCGGCCGGTTACCCGGGCAACCTGAGAGCTCCTTCCCCGGTGAAGTAAACACTGAGCCTGTGGGGCTTCTATTGGAGGCCTCAGGCCTCCCCCTAGGAGTTTATAAACTCCCCAGTCTCCCTCCTCCCGCGGGTCCCAATCCTACCCTGTCTCACTGTCTCCTCTCCCCGGGGGCAGGAGCCAGGTCTTGGTGCTCGGGGCCTGGCGACCTCCCCGGGATGTTCCTGAAACCTGGTCCTGTTCTGAAAGAGGATCACCGGACCCGAAACACCTCCTCACATTCCTCCCGACACGAGCTGCCGGACCTGCTCAGCTTTTCCAGCGGCTCCTGTTCTTCTTCCTTCAGCCGCCGGCGCCAATCCCCTCCCTCACTCAGTAACACTGTCTTTGTCCCATTGCACATGCGCCAACTTACAGGGGGCGTGGTCCAGACGGCGTCGTCACCAACTGAGGGGCGTGGCTGGGGGAGCCCTCCAACCAATAGGGGACAATGGGGGTTGGTTTTCCCCGCCCCCAGCCTGTTCAGGAATGTTCCTCCAGACCTTTGGAAAGCTGAAACATCGGGAAACTTCCAGACACAAACAAAGGGAGTTTCAAAAATGAATAGAAATAGGTAAGGTAAATTACGAAAGAAGCCCCGCCCCCAGCCTGTTCAGGAATGTTACTCCAGACCTTTGGAAAGCTGAAACATTGGGAAACTTCCAGACACAAACAAAGGGATTTTCAAAAATGAATAGAAATAGGTAAAGTAAATTACGACAGAAACATAGCATAAAATATCAAAAGCTTCTATTGGTCTGCCAAAGGGAACAGAGTCGCGAAAGTAAATGTTGGTCCCTTGGAAGGTGAAACAGGTGAGTTAATAAGGGGAACACTGAAATAACAGAGCTGCTAAATCAATACTTTTCCTCAGTTTTCACGTTGGAGGACAGCAGTACCATTCGTATTGGAACGAGCAGGTCAACGGGTATAGAAAAGGTAGAACTTAAACAATCAACGTCGATAGGTACACTGTTAGGATTGAGGGCAAACAAATCCCCTGGGCCTGATGGCCTACATCTTAGGGTACTCAAGGAAGTGGCAGTGGAGATTGTGGATTCATTA
>NW_025140801.1:0-1240 GCF_004010195.1 Chiloscyllium plagiosum | reverse complement strand
TGAGGGGTGTGGGGTATATCAGCGTTACAGTGAGGCGTGTGGTGTATATCGGTGTTACAGTGAGCGGTGTGGGATATATCGGTGTTACAGTGAGGGCTGTGGGGTTATATTGATGTTACAGTGAGGGGTGTGGTGTATATCGGTGTTACAGTGTGGGGTGTGGTGTATATCGGTGTTACAGTGAGGGCTGTGGGGTTATATTGATGTTACAGTGAGGGGTGTGGGGTATATCGGTGTTACAGTGTGGGGTGTGGGCTATATCGGTGTTACAGTGAGGGGTGTGGGGTGTATCAGTGTTACAGTGAGGGTGTGGGATATATCGGTGTTACAGTGAGGGAGTGGGGTATACCGGTGTTACAGCGAGGGATGTAGGGTATATCGGTGTTACAGTGCGGGGTGTGGGGTATGTCGGTGTTACAGTGCAGGGTGTGGGGTGTATCAGTGTTACAGTGAGGGGTGTGGGGTATATCAGTATTACAGTGAGGGGTGTGGGGTATAACAGCGTTATAAGTGTGTTGCTGGAAAAGCACAGCAGGTCAGGCAGCATCAAAGGAGAAGGAGAATCGACGTTTCGGGCATGAGCCCTTCCTCAGGAATGTGGAGGGTGTGCCAAGCAGGAATCAGATAAAAGGTAGGGAGGAGGGATTAGGGGAGGGGCGTTGGGAATGCGATAGGTGGAAGTAGGTTAAGGTGAGGGGGGTGGGGATGGAGAGGTCGGGAGGAAGATTGCAGGTCAAGACGGCGGTGCAGTGTCTGAGGGTTGGGACTGAGACAAGGTGTGGGGAGGGGAAATGAGGAAGCTGGAGAAATCTGTATTCATCCCCTGTGGTTGGAGGGTTCATAGGTGTCCCTTGTTGTTGGAGGGTGTGGGGTATATCAGCGTTACAGCGAGGAGTGTGGGGTATATCGGTGTTACAGTTAGGGGTGTGGGGTGTATCAGTGTTACAGTGAGGGGTGTGGAGTATATCAGTGTTACAGTGAGGGGTGTGGGGTGTATCAGTGTTACAGTGAGGGGTGTGGGGTATATCAGTGTTACAGTGAGGGGTGTGGTGTACGTCAGTGTTACAGTGAGGGGTGTGGGGTATATCAGTGTTACAGTCCGGGGTGTGGGGTATATCGGTGTTACAGTGAGGGGCGTGGTGTGTATCGGTGTTAAAGTGAGGGGTTTGGGGTGTATCAGTGTTACAGTGAGGGGTGTGGGATATATCGGTGTTACAGTGCGTGGTGTGAGGTATATCGG
>NW_025140800.1:0-1240 GCF_004010195.1 Chiloscyllium plagiosum | reverse complement strand
CAACGCATCCACGATTTCTCGAGCCACCTCCTTAAGTACCCTGGGATGTAGACCATCAGGCCCCAGGGACTTATCAACCTTCAGTCCAGTTAAAAGGCATTTCAATTGTATGGAGAAACTAAAGAATTTGGGATTGTTCCCTTATTCAAAATTGTGAGATGTTTTGATAGATTCGAGAGAGACAAAACCCTTTGAGCAGAGAGTCAGTAACCAGAGGTGAGATAAAAACTCTTTACCCATTCCATTCTTAATCTCTCTCCTGTACTTTCTGTGTTCTGCTTGGATCGGGACTGAATAATGAAGCTGTCAGTGTGGAGCTGCCCTGCACAGTTGCTGATATTTGCCCCAGGAATGGCAGACAGGGGGAAATTAGTACCCCACACTGCGGGCAGTCTCCTGCTGGATGGGGTGCTGCTGACACAGGACTATCTCCAGTTCCAGGGGCAGGAGAGGAGACACCAAAACCAGACCATGCCAGCCCTGTCTGAGGTACCCACCCGGGTCAGTGCAGTCTCAGCCGCCTGGAGGAATGCCCAGCGCTGTCCGAAGAAAGTCAATGTCCTTCTCCACTCTGCCAGGTTACGTTGCACCATCTTCTCTCCAATACCTCACACTCACTCTGTTTCTGCTCCTGTACCCACCACCCACTAAAGCTCATCCTTTCCCACTCTCACTATTGTCTGCAACATCTCCCCACTGGCTGTTATCCAGCCCAACCCCCAACACCACTACCCCTGCATGCCCTCTGCACTGTCTACTCACTCAGTCAGGGCACCTTCCCACCCGCACCAACAGCAACAGCTGTGCCACCCACTTTCATCTCCCTTAATACCTGCTTCACTCTCATTCCAGGAGGAGAACAGCCCAAACAAGACAGAAAGACTCAAGGCGGGAGGCAGGCTGCCTGCCATTCGATAGCTCTCCCATGATACGGAGAACCTCCTGACTCTGACTGCTCCGAGCAGGCCCTGGACTGGTACTGGAGGCTGCCCCTGACTTACTGCACAGGGAACCCCTGAGAGAAAGCTCTCTGCCTTGACTTGCCTGGGGCCTGCTGACAACTCTGACAAGCTTCCTGGTTTTGTGTCTGTGCTCAATGACAAGGTCAGACAGCAGTGTATGAGCCTGGCTGAGAGAGAAAATGAGCAGAAAATGTGAGCCCAAGCAATGGGAGGAGGGATACCTGAATATCCAGTTTGGCTCTGAATGAGTAAGTGCTCTGCGAGTAAGTGGAGAGCCG
>NW_025140799.1:0-1240 GCF_004010195.1 Chiloscyllium plagiosum | reverse complement strand
GGGGTGATAGAAAGAGGAGGTGATTGGGAAATGGGATGATGAGGGGTAATGAAAAAGTTGAGAATGTACAGTGACCAGTGCTATAGTCCGAGGGACACCTGAGAGATAACATTAGAGAAAGTGAAATCAATACCTCCTCTTCGTTAAATCTGTCAGCTTGGGTGGTCAACATTTGCTTGATGCTGGAACAGAAAAGAGATAGCTTAATGTTGAATGTTCAGGTAAAGACAGTAAGTAGGTTAGCGAAGTTCGCTCTCACCCACTGAAGGTGATCCTCCTCTGTTTAATTTTCAATTACGTTCAACTACTCCTTGTCCTTTTCCACAATCACATAATCCTTCCAATTCATGATCACTATCAACTGATCATGTGACAAAGGGAACGAGGACAAAGAGGAACACACACACACATATATATATATATATATATATATACAGCCCAGATATTCCAATGACCAGAGAGTCATTTCTCCAGCAAAGTCTAGGGCTGAAGTCAACACCATGCCGAATCCCTGAAGCAGATAACTCTATGGGAATATTTTGGGAAAATGATGCTCGATGGGCATTTTTCCACCGATCAGGGTTGAACGGCAGGTTTCTGACCCTATTTTGGAACTTCTGTACTGCTTTACTGGTTAACAGTTTATCTTAACCATATTGCATGTATTAGTTGACAACTCCTTTACCTGTGAAGTTCTAGATAGTTTTTGCACTTTAACTGTGATAGGGGGATTGATTAAAATGTTGCCTTGATTCACTAAGCAGTAAGAATTAATACGAGGTTAAGGAAAATAAAAATATGACTTGTTTTATGCCTACTGATGATCATATACTGTGGATGAGAGAGAGAGAGAGTTGGAACTCTATGTGAATAGCTGCAGTAAAACATTCTCCAACTGCTTGTTGTGGAGTAAACCGTCTATGAAAAGAACACAAATGAATGTTGACAGAGAGTGTGATGAGTCACCTATTTTGAAAAGTCAGTGGCCCTGCATTTTTCCCAGTCAGATCATTACTGATCCATTACCACAAGCTCTAGGCTGGGAAATTCCTTTCTCAAAAGCTGTCAACACTGAGAAGGTCATTGTTTTTAGAAGTACCAGAAACTCCAGTGAGCTGACCGAACCAGGAGATTGAAAGTGGTATCGAAGCCTCCGAGGTGGCTACTGATCACTCTGATTTTTAAAAAAATATTGATCATTACAGATTGCACTCATTCACTCTCTCCCACACTTCCCCCT
>NW_025140798.1:0-1240 GCF_004010195.1 Chiloscyllium plagiosum | reverse complement strand
TATATTCCTGGATATGCTGGAGCAGTGTAATTTGTTTTTACCACTGTCAGCATTTCCCCAACACTGCACATTCCTGCCATTCCCCGAAAATCCTTGACTCCGTTATTCTTTATGAACTTCTGTCTGTGCCTCAAACATATTCAATATCTCTGCCTCCAATGCTCTGCGGGGAAGTGAATTCCAAATACTCTCACCACTGAGAAAATAAAAATTAACCTCATCTGTGTGTGAGATTATTTTTGTCTCCTTACTTGAGAAAGAATATAATTAAATTGGAAGCATTTCGGAGATGTTTCACTTCATGTATTCCAGGAATGATGGACTTATATTATGGAGGCTTTAACAGGTTACTCTTGGAATGAGGGGTGATCTTATTGAAACACACAAAACTTAGAGGAGAGTGGATCAGATAGATACCCACTGGGTGTTTGTATCGTCCAAATCTCTTGTTGTTTTCATAGAATCTCTACAGTGTGGAAGCAGGACATTCCGTCCATCAAGTCCACATTGACCCTCGGAACAGGAGCCACGCCGGATCGGCCCCCCACTCTATCCATGTAACCCTGCATTTCCCATCTAACCTATCTAACCTACACATCCCTGGGCACTGTGGGCAATTTAGCATGGCTAATCCACTCTAAGCTGCATATCTATGGACGATGGGAGGAAATCCACATAGACATGGGGAGAATGTTCAAAAGCCACATAGAGGGTTGCCCGAGGTTGGAACTGAATGCAGCTACTTGGTGACGGGAGGTATCAGTGCTAACCACAGATTCACCATGCGCATCCGTTAGTTCTATTAGTTACTTGTGGCTAACTAAAGAAATCTGCCTGACTTGTTCCTGTCACTGAACCTGACTCTGTCTGAGAACTTTATCATCGGCCATATCACCAACCTGGTTACATTTAAAATTTGGTGTCAGTAGTGGTGGAATGGGACGAGAAAAGGAAACGGTGACACCCTCCAACATCCGTCAGTGCAGGAATTAGGATAAATCCACAAAGTGGGATTTCAGTCAAGTGGGAATTCTCTTTCCCGGAAGTTTTGTGTGGCTGGACCTTTATGTTATATCGAAGCTGGCTATGTCTGATTTTCCATGGGCAGGTGAATCAGGGATAATGGTGCACGGAGAGAATAGTGCAGCTGGGATCACAATGAGATGAGCCATGACCTTAGTTACTGGTGGAGTAGTGTCAAAGGGCTGAATGGCCCACTTGTGTCCCTCAGCCCTATGTT
>NW_025140797.1:0-1240 GCF_004010195.1 Chiloscyllium plagiosum | reverse complement strand
AGCCACCTTGAATGGCTTTGCATAATTCGGTGTTGCTAGTACTGCGACAGTAGCTAACACAGTTTTCAGGCTGTCAAATGCCTCTGACAGTCCAATGCCCACTGAAATGCCTTGCCTTTCTTTAGCAATTCCGTGAGTAGAGCAGCCATACTGCTAAAATGTGGTAAAGTCCACTCAATCCCAGGAATTGTAGTGCTGCGTTTATTGTCGATTGCATGGGATACTCCCCAATTACCTTGGTTGTTGTATCCCATGGGGTCATTTATCCCTGTCCAATAACATGGCCCAGGAAGGTGACTTGGGTTTTGACCGTTTACGTTTAACCAGGTTTATCACCAAGCCTGCCTTCCGAAGTTGATGGAACAAGTCTGATAAATCGTTGCAAATGTTCATTCCATATGTGACTAAATATCACCTGGTTATCAATATATATGACACAGTTGGGTAATCCAGCAGTGATATTATTGGTTAGTCTCTGAAACATGACTGGCACATTTTTCATTCCAAACGACATTACTTTAAACTGATACAGACTATTCTGTGTTACGAAAGCTGAAATTGTCTTTGCACTTTCGGACAAATGCACCTGACAGTATCTTTTGAGCAATCTAACTTAGAAGTACACATTGCTTCTCCCACACTTTCAGCACAGTCTTCCAAACACGGAAGTGAATATGCATCAGACTTTGTAACTGCGTTGACTTTGCAACAGCCCACACCTTACCGTTGGGTACTATTTGGTTTTGGCACCATGACTATGGTTTAGCTCTACTCACTGTAACTCGCTTCGATTATGTCATCTTGGAGCATGTGTTCAATCTCCTTTTGAACCTGTGCCAACTTTAGAGGGTTATTCCTGTAAGGAGTTTGCTTAATCGGAACAGCATCTCCTCTATCTACAACATACGTAATTCGGGAAGTACTTCCCAGCTTCTTCCCACATACCTCCCCATGTGAGAGCAATAACTTTCAGGCCATTTTGATTTTTCACTGGAAGGTAACTCAATCATTTATCCCAATTTTTGACAACTTTCTCATTGTCCAATTTAATTTGAGGAATGCCCAATTCAGAATCTTCTGGACTTGGTTCTTTCTTCTGAGCTGTCTCGTGTGACTGACTGTGTGGAGTTGTACATTCACCCTGTGTCTGCTTGGGTTTCCTCTGGGTGCTCCGGTTTCCTCCCCCATCCAAATATGTCCAGGTTCAGTGAATTGCCCATGCTAAATTGCCCATAGTGTT
>NW_025140796.1:0-1240 GCF_004010195.1 Chiloscyllium plagiosum | reverse complement strand
ACTGCTGTTCTCTATATTATACATAAGGTCTGCTGTTCTCTATATTAGACATGGGAATTGCAGTCCTGTATATTAGACATGGGAACTGCTGTTCTCTATATTATACACAGGGACTGTTGTTCTCTATGTTTGACGTGGCAACTGCTGTTCTCTATATTATACAGAGGAACTGCTGTTTTTTATATTAGACATGGGAACTACTGTTCACTATATTATACACAGGGACTGTTTTTCTCTATATTAGTCACAGGGACTGCTGTTCTCTATATTATACACAGGGTCTGCTCTTCTCTATATTAAACACAGAGACTGCTGTTCTCTATATTAGATATGGGAACTGCTGTTCTCTATATTATACACAGGGACTGCTCTTCTCCATATTAGATAAGGGAACTGCTGTTTACTATGTTAGACACAGGGACTGCTGTTCTCTATACTAGACATGGGAACTGCAGTTCTCAATATTATACACAGGGACTGCTGTTGTCTATATTTTGAACGGGAACTGCTGTTCTCAACATTATACACAAGGACTGATGTTCTCGATATTATACACAGGATCTGCTGTTCTCTATATGAAACGTAGGGACTGCTGTTCTCTACATTATACATGGGAACTGTCGTTCTCTGTATTATACACAGGTACTGCTGTTCTCTATATTAGACATGGGAACTGCTGTTCTCTATATTATACACAGGGACTGCTTTTCTGTATATTAGACATGGGAACTGCTGTTCTCTATATTATACACAGGGACTGCTGTTCTCTATATTTGACGTGGGAACTGCTGTTCTCTATATTATACACAGGAACTGCAGTTCTCTATATTAGACATAGAAAATGCGCTTCTCTCTATTATGCTCAGGGACAGCTGTTCTCTATATTAGACATGGGAACTGCAGTTCTGTATATTAGACATGGGAACTGCTGTTCTCTATATTATACACAGGAACTGCTGTTCTGTATATTAGACATGGGAACTGCTGTTCACTATATCATACACAGGGACTGCTGTTCTCTATATTAGACATTGGAACTGCTGTTCTCTATACTATATCCAGGGACTGCTGTTCTCTATATTATACTCAGGGTCTGCTCTTCTCTATATTAAACACAGGGACTGCTGTTCTCTATATTAGATATGGGAATTGCTGTTGTCCATATTATACACAGGGACTGCTGTTCTCTATATTAGACAAGGGAACTGCTGTTCTCTACATTTTACGCAGGGACTGCTGT
>NW_025140795.1:0-1240 GCF_004010195.1 Chiloscyllium plagiosum | reverse complement strand
CCAAGGCGATAACTTCACATTGCGGCACTGCACATGCCATGTGTTTGCCAATTGAGATACAGACCTGGACCAACTTCGGGAAGAGGCAAAACAATGAGTTCTGAACAAAAACCGGAGCACACTCAAAACGTCGGCTCTGTTTACCTTTCCACAGATGCTGCTCGACCCGTTGGCTTTCTGCAGTATTCGCTGTGTTCGAACTGATAGAAGACAATGGTAATTCTGGGCGGGGCAGGTTGAATTATGAATTGAATAGATGCTTCCTCAACGAGACTGTGCGAGTGATATTCGGGCCTGTCTCTGTGGCGCAATTGGTCAGCGCGTCCGACTGTTAACCGGAAGGTTGGTGGTGCGAGACCACCCAGGGACGGGGCGTTTGTTGTTCGCGCTCCTACCGCTTTCTTGTCTGCAAAGATGCGCGTTTTTAATGGTGTCAGGAAAATATTTCCCAAACGGAAATCTTTTCCACTGAGGAAGCACAAAGGGGTTTCTGAATTGATTGAATTTCTAACGTAAAGGAGTGCGGATGCTAAGAGTCCGAGACAGAAGGCGAAACTGCTAGAGCAACTCAGTAGGTTTGACTGTACCTGGATGAGGGAAAAAAAAGTCCTGAAATGTTGTCTCTGATTCTCTTTCTACAGATGCTGCCTGACCTGCTGAGTTGCTCCTGCAATTTCTGGTTTTGTTTTTAACTGAACGTCCATTTCATCTTTCGGGATGAAACACCCAGACCCGCCATTTGCAGATATTTAACCCTTTCGAAACCTGTGAAGTGATTGGATTCAAACAAATGATTTACTCTTTCTCAGCTCCACAGGCAGAGAGACCTGGGAAATGAAGCTGTCAGTGTGGTTCTGTATTGGTGGGCCGAGTGGTGAATGCGATGGATATGAATTCCATTGCGTTTTTCCCACGCAGGTGTGAACCCTGCCGACTACAGTTGAGAACGTTAGAAAGAAAGGGAGATTGCTCCACGGCTTTTTGAAAGATGCAAACCAGTGGCGGGGGGAGGGGCGGGGGGGTTGAAATATTTCAATCACATTGGGGCTGATCGGGAATGTGCAACCCACTGCCTGTCAGGGTGGAACAAGCCGATATCCCCAGAGCTGCTTTTGAGGCTATGAGCCAAGTGTTTGGAAGTGAGACGAGAACAGTGAGGGGCGTGAAGTCGTGGTCGAAATGAAGCAGGCACCTGAGGACAAAAGTATTTGATTTGTCAGTGAAAGATACTGCTTCACAA
>NW_025140794.1:0-1240 GCF_004010195.1 Chiloscyllium plagiosum | reverse complement strand
ATAAGTAGGAAAGATTAAAAGAACTACTGCGATGAATAGACATCCAGGGACAACGGCAGAATGTCAGAATTACCGGGAAGGGATCACCTGGGTAAAGACAGAGACTGTCTACTGCTAGAAAATTCGCTATCTGCACTCTACCTACTCAGATTAGTGATGCAAAGGAAAGCCCAACAGCCACTCACATTCTGTGTTTACAGGAAAATAGGTGAGGGAATGGAGTAACTATGTGAGACATGGCACAAGGCAGAAAATCACTCACCTCCCACCAGCTGGTTCCACATAGACCCTTATTGGACGATATCGCAACTTGGTTGGTATGGATCAAGGTTGACCAAGCTGCCAGTTTGTCGATACCTCAGTGAACGTGATAAACTCAGAAGCTCTGGATGACAGTTGTGGGAGGAATATCAAGTCCGACTCTGTCCGTGCTCCTCCTCCTGTTTGTGGTTGTTTCCATGGTTCCATGTTGTTGACTGCTTGATAGAACTGTGCCCCCGAGCAATCTGTGTATGTATGTAATCGTGATTGTCTGATGATATCACTTCTCCATATCCTTCCTACATCTGTCAGTCCCAGAACATGGCTGAGTGCTTCTTAGATTCTGATGGTGGTGACGGCTGCTTGTTAGGTAGTTTCTTTGTGCAGCATTTTTCTCTGGAGTGAAAATGACGGAGAAGCTGCTGTGTTTAAACCCGGAATACTTTGAATGCAGAGGGATCCAGTGATTTTTAATCCGTGATTGTCGAGTGAATGAAATTATGAGGTACATGGGAATTTCTAATGGTCACTGCCTAGTCAGTGTTGATTAGGCTGTTTTTATAACATTTATTTTTATCGAATTGTTTCATCCTATTGCACTGAAGGTTTCATTCTGAACAAAGCCTTAATCACATATATAGGCAAAGTTGGAGAAGAAGACCTCGCTTCTGAGATGTCTGTCGAGCCTTCGAGAATGAGCCACGTGAACCACTGCCATGCAAGTGCTGAAGGTGATCACATGATGTTGACTTTCTGACAATTGTTAGGCTGAAATTATAAACGAACTTTTATGTATGCATGTTTGCAAACACTAGTGGGCATTTAAGTCGCATTCTGGATATAGTTGAAACCCAACTTGTACGTTCAGGCATATCAAAATTTATTCTTGAGGAACATAAAACCAATGCGAAACAGTATTGTTAAACATGCCAGTTAATTGATCATTAAAACAGGAGGAAGTCAGAGAGGTTTAAGGAGT
>NW_025140793.1:0-1240 GCF_004010195.1 Chiloscyllium plagiosum | reverse complement strand
CCTCCTGCACCATTCCTGTTGCCACATGTTCAAGTTCTGTCTCTCCCTACTCCTCGTCTCGCTAGTATGTGGGACGGAACAAGCCAGGCATTTTACTGTAAGGTAATCTAGGTCTGTGGGAGTAATGGTCTATCAGGGTCACTACACCCGAGCAACAGGAGGTATTGAGCAGGAAGCATCCCCCATCGCCCTTCACTTTGCAAAAGGATGGCAAGTGGTCCATGTAGTGTTTAGGGAACCCATCAGCTTGTAGGGAGCAGTCAGGAATGGCAGGGGTGAGGCAGATCTCTATAAAACAGAGCACAGGGCTTGGTGGGGAACTTGAAGTTGGTGGTGTTCCCATATATCTGCTGCCCGTGACCTTCTAGTTGGAAGTGGTTGTGGGTTTGGAAGGTGCTGTCTGATGATCTTTGGTGATTTCTACTTTGAATTTTGTAGATACTGCACACTGCTAGTACTGAGTGTCAGAGATGGAGAAAATGGATGCTTGTGCTTATAGTGCCAGTCAAGAGATCTGCTTTGTCCTGGATGGTGTCAAGTTTCTTGAGTATTGTTGGGGCTGCACCCACCCCATGGGTGGGGAGTATTCCATCACACTGCTGACTTGTGCCTTGGAGGTGATTTACTAACCGTGGTATATCTAGCCTCTGACCTGCTCTTATGATTATGTGGCAAGCACGGTGGAATTTCTGGTCCGTGATAACCCCAGGATGTTGATATGGGGGGATTCAATGATGGTCATACCATTGAAAGTCAAGGGGCAGTGATTAAATTGTGTCTTATTGTAATGATCTAAGTCTGGCAGGTATGCGCGGTGAATGTTACTTGCCACTTGTCAGCCCAAGCCTGGACATTGTCCAGATCTTTTTGCATTTGAATACGGACTGCTTCAATATCTAAGGAGTCGTAAATGAAGCTGAACTTTGTGAAATCATCGGTGAACATTCCCACTTCTAACCTTATGAGGGAGGGAAAGTGCTTCTGGGGACCTTACGATGAACAGCTGGAGATGTTTGGGCCAAGAACACTACCCTGAGCAATTCCTGCAGAGATGTCCTGGAGCTGAGATGACTGACTCCAACATCCACAACCATCTTCCGCTGTGTCTGGTCTGACTCCAACCACCGGAGAGTTTGTCCCCCATTGATTCCTGTTTTGCTCGCACCCCTTGATGCCACACTTGGTCCAATTGGCCTTGATATCACAGTCCATCACTCTCCCCTCCCCTCTGGAACTCAGC
>NW_025140792.1:0-1240 GCF_004010195.1 Chiloscyllium plagiosum | reverse complement strand
CAAAGAGACTTGGGAGTTCTAGTCCAGGATTCTCTCAAGGTAAACTTGCAGGTTGAGTCAATAATTAGAAAGGCAAATGCAATGTTGGCATTTATTTTGAGAGGAATATAAAAGCAGGGATCCACTTCTGAGGCTCTGGTTAGACCATTTTTGGAGTATTGTGTGAAGTTTTGGGCTCTATACCTGAGGAAGGGTATACTGGCCGTGCAGCATGTTCAGAGGAGGTTCACGCAAATGATCCCAGGAATGAATGTTTGAGGACTCTGTGTCTTTCCTCAATGGAGTTAAGAAGGATGAGGTGGGAATCTAATTGAAATATACAAAATATTGAATGCCCTGGATGGAGTAGATATTGAGACGATGTCTCAATTCGTAGGAGAGACTAGGACCCGAGGGCACAGTGGTAGAGTAAAATGGAGATAAGGAGAAACTTCTTCAGCCAGAGAGAGGCGAATCTATGGAATTCATTGTCACGGAAGGCTGTGGAGGCCAGGACATTGAGTATATTTAAGACTGAGATAGATAGGTCCATGAGTATCAAGGGGTTCAAGGATTTTGGGGAGAAATAGGGTTAAAAAGGTTATTGACCATGATTGAATGGCAGAGTTAACTTGATGGGCTGAATGGCTTAATTTCTGCTCCTATGTCTTATGGTCTTAGAATTATCTTTGTGTCCATCTTCATCTAACTATGTTCCTGTGAAATACTTCTATATACTTTAAAGTGATTATGCAGTTGCAAATTATTATTTACATCATACTGTTACCAAAAATTGAAGAGCAGAAGAAGAATTCCTTTAAACATCTTTGGATTGTGAAAATGTTTGCAATATGGAGCAAATCTATAGACCAGGCCAGATCCCCTCAAAACATTTCAAGAAAGTAGCCTGGACCCAACTTTGCTAGTTGTTTTAAGCAGATGTACAGTGGCTATTCCAGGAGTGATGCAGCTGGCCCAACCACTTAGTTTTAAACAAAACAATTTATTTGTAAGATTACCAAATGAAACAAACAAAAGAGAACAGAATACAGAATAACAGCCTACTCGAAAACCCAAAATATTATCCCAACGTAATGATGCTCTCTCTCGCTCTGTGACTCTCTCTCGCTCTGTGACTCTCCCTCTCTCTTTCTCCTTGTGACTCTCTCTTGCATTCTCTCTCTGTGACTTTCTCTGTGTCCCCCCGCTTTCTTTGATTCTTTGTCTCTGAATCTGTCTCTCGCACGCTCTCTCTCTCTGT
>NW_025140791.1:0-1240 GCF_004010195.1 Chiloscyllium plagiosum | reverse complement strand
CCAGCGAACAGGAGATTCGACGTTTCGGGCACAGATCCCCGTGGTCCACCATTGGACACTAGCCTCCAATCACACAAACAGCCTTCTACCACCACCCTCTGTCTCATACCACTAAGGTTGATTTGGTTGCAACTTGGCAAGTCACTAATGAGTCCTACCTGTTCCCTGGTTATTCTGTTCCGCTGGAGACACTTGGAGAGTATCTGGAGATTCTCCCGAATCTTGCCTCCCAGTAGGTTTCCATGCCGCTGTGTTAGTCAGTCCCCTCCAATTGATTAATTTCCTCCTTATTGCAGTCTTAACTGGCCTGTCCCAGATCCTGCCATTATTTGCCTTGAATGTGGAATAGACAGCGAGGGAAGCGTTCTGTTAATTTCCAACTTGTCAGATGTTTTGTGAATTATCTAAATTTCACTGTGACCCACTTCTCATTCTTTGAAACTCTAGAGAACACAGACCGAGTTTCCTCATCAGGCAATCTCACCATCTGAGGGATTAATCTGGCGAATGTCCACTGCACTTCCTCTCAGGTCAGTATATTCTTTCTAAGATTCGGTCACCAAAACTGTACACACTACTCCAGCTACAGTCCCATCAACACGCTGTGAAACTGCTTCAACATGTCTTTACATCAATGTTCTGACTCCCTTAAATGAAGGCGAACCAAACTTTGACTTTCCACTTACATATATTCCTCCAAATACCCTTCACATTCATTGCATTTACGAGCTCACTGAGATCTTATAGAAACCCTTCTGAAAATCCAATATATGCCGGTTCTACTGGTTCCCCAATATCTATGCTGTAAGAAACAACTTCAAACAATTCCGAAGTTTAACAAGTATGATTTCTCTATCAGAAATGCATGCTGATTCTCTCCTTTCTTGCTGTTAATTTCTAAATACCAAAAATGTCACCCTGTGTAATAGATTCCAACAGTTTCCCTACAAATGTCAAGTTAACTGGTCTACAGTTCTCCACACTGTGTCTTTTTCCCTTTGTAGCTGTTTGGATCCCTTCCATTCATCTAAAGTTTATCCACCATAGTTTCCGGTCTCTGCAGAATACACAAGAAAATAAAACAGTCATCGACAGTGCAATTAATACTCCTATTAGTGATTTATTTCTGGCATTTTGATATGAAGTACATCTGTTTCGGCAAACTTAGCAATGCTTAATCCAGCTACATGTTCAAGTACTACCTTGCTACTGATATGAATTGACGTTGTCTTTAGCTCCA
>NW_025140790.1:0-1240 GCF_004010195.1 Chiloscyllium plagiosum | reverse complement strand
TCGGTTTCAGTCTGTTGTCCTCGCATCACCGAACGCCTCTTTGTCACATTTGAGTCTTGGCAATGCATCGAGAATCATGGTTTTGCGACCTGCAACATGTACAATCCTCAAACTAAATGTCTTTAATAACAAATTCCAACGAAACAGACTGGCATTTTTTTCGTTTAATTTCTCTACACATTTCAGTGGCTTATGATCAGTGTGTACGGTGGTATGAGATGCGTTACAGGTAACATAAATACTGAAATCTTGTAGTGTCAACACCAAGCTTAAAGTCGCTTTCTCAAAGGTCGAACATGTCTACGATAAATATTCATATCCTAAAGACTTCCCCAGTAGATCTGTCTTACTTGTCGTCGTCTTCCGACAGGAGGCACTGCACTGACTGCCACATCACTGGCATTAATAGACACCTCGAAATGCTTTGTGTAATCAGTTGTGGTTAATATCGGGGCCCTGGTTTATACAGTCTTCAGGCTGTCAAACGCCTTTTCACAGTCCGCTATCCACTGAAACGTCTTGTCTTTTATCTGTAATTCAGTGAATGTAACCGCCGCACTGCTAAATGTCTGCACAAACATAGAATCCACTCAATCCCAGGAACCGTAGTACGGGTCTTTTTGTTGAGGGTGTGGGAAATTCCCCAAATACTTTCGTTTTTGCATCCCGTAGAGCCATTTTCCCATGTCCAAAAACTGTGTCTCAGAAAGGTGATTTGAGCTTTGAAAAATCACTTCTAAAATGGTTTTCCCACCAAGCCTGCCTCCCGGAGTCGAGCAATGAAGTCCAATAGATGTTACAACTGTTCCTTTCATTAGTGACAAAAATTCACCATGTCATCAAAGTACAGGACACTGTTGGCTAATCCAGTAATGATCTTACTAGTTTCTCTCTGAAATGTGGCTGAATAATTTTTCATTCCAAATAGATTGCCTTTGAAATGATACCTTCCATTTGGCGTTAAGAAAGCATAAATTGTTTTTGCTCACTGACAAAAGACACTGCCAGTAGCCTGTGAGCAAGGCCAACTTCGAAATGTAAGTTTCTTGTCCAAAAACGTCAACATATTTTTCCAAACGCGGAATTGTTCATGCATCAGTCTTTGTAACTTCATTGAATTTGCGATAGTCCTCACATAATCGTTGGTTACCATCTGGCTTTGGGACCATGACAATGGGTGAGCTCCAGTAACTGTAACTAATTTCTCATATGCTAACTTGCAGCATCCATTCTATCTCCT
>NW_025140789.1:0-1240 GCF_004010195.1 Chiloscyllium plagiosum | reverse complement strand
CCAGATGCCAAATGGTGCAATTGTACCAGACCAGTAGGAGAATTGGCGTCATCCTCCAGCCAATGGGAGTGAATTGGGGTGGGTCCAGCAGGCCAACACGTGGCCATGAGCTGCGCAGGCGCAGTGTCACGGTGAGGGGGGACCTAGTGAGTGTGAAGGGAGTGGGAGTGACTGCAATGTCTGGGGAAGAAATGGAGCTATTGTGGACTGGGAGGGTTTATAAACACACGGTTTAAAGCTGCTAGACCTGAATTAGAAATTCCTGGTAAATTAGAACCAAAAGAACTGCGGATGCTGTAAATATCTCACAACAACCAAAAGGTACTGGAAAAGCTCAGCAGGTCTGGCAGCATCTGTGAAGAGAAATCAGAGTTAACATTTTGGATCCGCTGACCCTTCCTCAGAACTGATGTTACTGAAAAGAAATGTTGGTTTATGTGCAGAAGGTAGGGGTTAAGGAGTAAATGATCGGTGGTGATCGAGTCCAAAGTGATGGGAGCAGTTGGACAAAGGAGTGCATAACGATCTGACAGGGAGAGGGTGAATAGCTGTTTATGGGGACTGTTCGTGGCTTACCATAGGTAATGTGTAATGGTAGGCTATGTGATAACAAGGCCTAGTATGTGGGTTAAGAGGCTAGGGCGCTAGGAAATTGGAGAGTTCAGGACGTAAAATTATTGAATTTGATACTGGGGCTAGAGGGGTGCAGGGTCCCCAAGTAGAAGATGGGGTGTTGTTCTTCAACTTGCGTTAACGTGTGGCGCTGGAAAAGCACAGCAGGTCAGGCAGCATCTCAGGAGCAAGAGAATCGACGTTTTGGGTATATTATTTTCATCAGGAATGCCGGGATTGTAGGGGGAGGGGGAGTAGTAAGAGGGCTGATAAATAAATAAGAGGGATGTGTGGGATTGGTCGGAAGGGAGCTAGGAAGGCAATAGGTAGATGTAGGTGGAGGGTAATGGAGAGAGGGTGGACTGGATAATTGGAAAGGAAGATGGACAGGTGGGACAGTTCAAGAGGGTTGTGTCGAGTTGGAGGGTTGGATCTGGGATAAGGTAAGGGAGGGGAGATGAGGAAACCTTGATTCTGTGGTTAAAGGGTCCCAATGTGGATGATGAGGTTTTCTTTCTCCAGGCGTCGGGTGGCTGGGATTTGGTGGTGGAGGTGATCCAGGACTTGCATGTCCTTGGCGGAGTGGGTGGGGAATTTGAAGTGTTCGACCACAGGATGGTGGGGTTGG
>NW_025140788.1:0-1240 GCF_004010195.1 Chiloscyllium plagiosum | reverse complement strand
TTGGAGATGTCACAGAGAGAGGAAAGCAAGGCTAGAGATGTTACAGAGACATGAAAGCAAGGCTGGAGATGTTACAGAGATAGGAAAGCAAGTTTGCAGATGTTACAGAGATAGGAAAGCAAGGCTGGAGATGTTACAGATAGAGGAAAGGAAGGCTGGAGATGTTACAGTTAGAGGAAAGGAAGGCTGGAGATGTTCCAGAGAAAGGAAAGCAAGGATGGATATGTTACACAGATAGGAAAATAGGTCTGGAGATGTTGAGGAGTGTGAGGAAAGCAAGGCTGGACATGTTACAGGGATTAAAAAGCAAGTCAGGAGTGGTTACAGAGATAGGAATGCAAGGCTGGAGATTCGAAAGAGATTGGATTGCAAGGCTTGAGATGTTACGGAGAGAGGAAAGCAAGGCCGAAGATGCTACAGAGATAGGAAAGCAAGGTTGGAGATGTTAGAGAGATAGGAAAGCAAGGTTGGAGATGCTACCGAGAGAGGAAAGCAAGGCGAGAGATGTTACAGAGATAGGAAAGCAAGGTTGCAGATGTTATAGAGAGAGGAAAGCAAGGTTGGAGATGTCACAGAGAGTGGAAAGCAAGGTTAGAGATGTTACAGAGATATGAATGCAAGGCTGGAGATGTTACAGAGATAGGAAAGCAAGTTTGCAGATGTTACAGAGAGAGGAAAACAAGGTTGGAGATGTTACAGAGAGGGGAAAGCAATGATGGGGATGTTTCAGAGTGTGGAAAGCAAAGTCTGGAGATGTTACGGAGAGGGGAAAGCAAGGCCGGAGATGTTACAGAGATAGGAATGCAATGCCGGCGACGTTACAGAGATATGAAAGCAAGACTGGAGATGTTACTCAGATGGGATAGCAAGGCTGGAGATCTTACAGTGATAGGAAAGCAAGGCTGGATATGTTACAGAGATGGGAAAGCAAGGCAGAAGATGTTACAGATAGAGAGAAGCAAGGCTGGAGATGCAAAAGAGAAAGGAAAGCAAAGCTGGTGATGTTAGAGATAGGAAAGCAAATCTGGAGAGCTTACAGAGATAGGAATGCCAGGCTGGAGATGTTACAGAGAGGGGAATACACGTGTGGAGATGTCACAGAGATAGAAAAGCAAATCTGGAGATGTTACGGAGATAGGAAAACAAGTCTGGAGACTTTACAGAGGTAGGAAAGAAATGCTGGAGATGTTACAGAGAGAGGAAAGCTAGGCTGGAGATATTGCTGAGACAGGAATGCAAG
>NW_025140787.1:0-1240 GCF_004010195.1 Chiloscyllium plagiosum | reverse complement strand
AAGGCGAACTGACCTCCTCTTCATTCATGTTAGGGTATTCACATGTATCCCAGTGAGGGCAGACCAAACTCACTGTGTCTTTGACACATACCCTAGAGAGGGCAGATTGGTCTGTATCTGTATCACACACATTGGGGAGAGCAGACTGACATCATTGTGTCTACATCGTTGACTGTGGGAGAACAGACGATTTACTCTGTGTCTGTAGTCGATCACCAGGACTGCCAACTGAACAAACTCAGTCTGTATCACAAAGATTGGAGAGTGCAGACTTCCCTCACTGTGTCTGTACCACTGACCCCACAGAGAGTGGATTGAATGGATTCTGAGACAAAATACATTTTTAATCCCTGAATTCTTCAATTTGTCTCATCATTTAATGAATTTCCCCATTTGGGTAAAAGGGTATTTTACCATGTTCTTCAGCTGTTTCCTGAACTTAGTCTGGGTCACGACATATATACAAGTGTTTGTGCAGCAACTTAGGAGCTGGAGAATGAATCCGATATCTCCTACAAAATAACGTTGGTATAAGTCCCTGTTCCCCATCCAATATGTGCGTTTCCATAAGAGTATAGCATAATCACTGACCATAACACAATGAAATTCCCTGAGATAACATTTCTGGGTCATTGGGATTCTCCCCACTGCTGTGAGCCCGAAGTCTCCTGCGGGCTCTGCTGGCCACTAAAATGTGTCTGACACTTAAAGCATTGAGCAGCAGAATCAGAACAAATGGCACTGCTGGGGTCAGGATATAATAAAGACACTCGATTGTTCCCCAGGCTGGAGATGACAGAATATCAGTTGGCACTGAACAAAACCAGGGGAGATCTCTTAGCAAATACTGAACAGCTATGACACTGTACAAATTAATGGTCCTGAAAATATCTTGTCTGTGGTAAATGGCTCCATACTGAACGTAAAGTACCAGAAAATGTTCTTCAAACCACTCAGCACAGTCACTGTTCCCAGAACCACAGCTGCTGTCTTCTCAGTACGAAATTTAATTCGCAGATTTGGGCAGCAAATGGCCACATTTCGATCCAAGGTAAAAGTGATGGTGAACCAGACAGAACAGTCGGTGTCTTCATAAAGGAAGACAGCTTGGATATTACAGGTGGGGATGGCCCGTAGGAAATGTAAATCTTCCTTATAAACAATTGGAATGTGCCTCAATAGCAGATCGAGGACAATAACCAGTAGTCTGCTGTTGAAATTGCCACCAGGTATCAAGTAA
>NW_025140786.1:0-1240 GCF_004010195.1 Chiloscyllium plagiosum | reverse complement strand
TTGCACATCTTGTATCATGTTTTGTTACATATTGTTGCTGTTATGAAATGGTTGGTTTTTTTCGTATCCAACAGAATGTTATTTAGTCTTTTAGAACAGATCAGTTAGTTTTTTATTGGGTTGTTGTACACCCTCAATGGGTGCTGGGCATCGACGTTCCTGATTCATTGTGTATCCTGTGCCTCAGTTTTTCCTCGAATTCGTGTTTCAAACTGAAGTTTTCGAATTATGAAGCAAATCTTATGTTAATAGTATTACAGAATGCAAGGGAGTGGATTTTAGTGCCATTCGTGCAGTAGATAGCCTTCAATTTTCGGTTTTCTTGTTAATGTCGTGTTTCAAACTGAAGTTTTCGAATTATGAAGCAAATCTTATGTTTAATAGTATTACAGAATGCAAGGGAGTGGATTTAAGTGCCATTCGTGCAGTAGATAGCCTTCAATTTTCGGTTTTCTTGTGAATGTTTGACTTGCTATCATCAAATTTCATGCTAAAATTGATTAATTGAATAGTGCAGCACAGGAAAAACACTTCTTTTGGTCACCCTGGTAAGTATCATTCATAAACAAGCACCCAATGATTCTAATCCCATTTTACAGTACTCGACACATTGTTTTGTCCGCTTTGGCATCAAAGGTGTATATCAAAATATACTTTGGACACAATCCATGCTTCTAACTTAAGGACATTTGCCAGCAGCGAGTTCGAGATTCCCATCAGCTTCTGAATGATATTCTTAGCTCACAACACGACAGACGAAATGCTTCTTTCTTCGACGTCAGTCCCCTGACAATATCTCACTATGAGGGCGAAGATTTTCATCTTTTGTACATGTGTATATTCATCATTATTGTCGAACAACATCTCACCTCTCAATCGCAGGCAGATTCCATTTTCTCCCTCTTTGAGCTGAAGCATAAAATAATGTTACTCGAACCCCAAACTGGAATATGTTGAGAGCGGTGGGAGCACAGTATTTCTGCACCGCACTTTGGAATGTTTCAATGATTTCATCCAGTGCTGTGCAATTACATAAAGGGATGAATTATTTCATTCTATTCCTGTGTAACTCCTGAGGGACGGAATAATCGTCTCCTGTCTCCTTTTACTGATCCTGACTGGTTGAATGGGATCTTCCTCTCATTGTGCAACAGTGTTGAGGGGTTGAGGGAAACATGAACGCATAGCGTAGGCGATTCGGCTCTGGGAGCCTGTTACCCCATTGAGAATGCTCCTTGTT